>NC_138782.1:62720361-62940003 GCF_965178545.1 Coloeus monedula
TCCCAAAGTAGAGGTTGGATAAAAACTAAATATCTAAACTTTGCATGCCTGGCACTGCCTAACTGCCACCGATTTGTGAGCTGCAGAATGATGCAGTTTGGAGACTCTCAATCAGTGCCTATCTACATGTTCAGGCATTGACACCTTTAGCTGGCAGTGGAAAAAAGCTTTATCCCTGGTGCCAAAGACGAGACTAAAGCAAATGGAGTTAAAAATAAAACCAACATGCTTGGAAGGAGTGTCAGGAAGGGGTCTCCCCAGTTAACCAGAATAGAAAGCCCTTCATCTTCTGGAAAAACACGATCTTTATTGTGTAGCACCCAGGCCTCCTGGAACCACTGCCAGGGGATATTAGCTGCTCACTTTGGACTTACTGACATTGAGGGAGTGACGGCTCTGCTGCACAAAAGCAAAGAGCTCCTTTGGAAGCAGTACAACTCTTCCGTGAGATGGTGATAAATACAGATAGCTTTTGGACTAGGCTAGAGGGCTGCCAGTGAAAGTGACTTGCTGAGAAAATTTATGTACCTTTGTCACTTTCGTAATCTGCAAGTTGAAAGTGACTTCAAGGCAATTCCAGACTGGATAGGTCTGACAAGAGAAAGAGACAGACATGGCACAAGTAATTAGCAGAATTGGAAAACAAATACTAAAATCAATGAGCATGATAGATACCATTTTCTTGGCTGTGTACTCCTTTTCTTCCCCACCCAAAACCATGTCACTAACAACATGAATATTTCTTAGACTGTTCTCATTCAGTTTTTCTGGTGTTAAACAGAAAAAAAAATAAAAAGTGGGAATTTTTTTTCTGATTACCTACCTCTTTCCTGGCTGTTCCATTTTTTGGAGATACATGTTTCAAAGAATACAGTAGCTGTGATACTGCATGCATTGTCCTTGTCTAGATGTCACTTCAGTGACCAGTTGGCATCTACCACTGAGGTTGTTTAAACTGGTTGAGCATTAAAAACATTTGCAATCTGAAAGAGATACATCAGGTCCAAGGAATAAACTAAAGTGGTGATTCCCCTTAGTTAATGCCATCCATTGCTGCCTCCAAGCTACATCTTGCATTATATCATTTCCAGGCAGTTTTTGTAGTCAGGAAAAAAATATTGAAGAACAGTTTGTCACTGATGTTCCCTTAGGACAAATACAGGTTGAGGAATGCATGAACCTGGTTTTCTGCTCTGATAGAAAGCTATTAACACAAGAAAGAAAAGGAAACTGCTGGCTACTTTTTGCTGCTTCTCAGCTGATACACCTTAGTTGGCTCTGATCTATGACTGTGGACAATGACTCCCTTGGATACATGCAATGGACATGTCAGGATCTGTCAGATGAGTAGGAGGTCTGGCACACACTCATTCTTCTCATTTGATCAATAAATCTCCCACCAGCTCTATTTGCTGTTTTGCTCCCAGATGACCAGCTGCAATCATGACACCATAACTTACCTGAGGGCAAACTTTACACCTTGTTCCAAGAGTTTGAGTGTCTGTTGTTTTCCACATGGACAGTCAAGGTTTTCAGTGGTATTTTTAGAATATTGTGATGTTGGAAAGTCCAGTAGTCCCAACCACCATAATCAGCCTAAGGTTAATGTGTAAAAAAAACCCCTCTTGGTGCCAGATTTTACAACAGCAAAGTACTATATATAGCTTTGCAGGAGATAAGGGTAATTCAGCCTGATACTTGAAGGCACAAGGTCATCAGCAGTGAGAGCTGGAAAGAAATGCTTCACACCATGTGTAGCAATGTCTGATTGGGTAAGGACAGCACGCTTTGTCTGTAATTCCTTTTCATCACCACGTGCTATTTGTTACTACACAGGCTGAATACCAGGTAGGGTTGACTAATAGCTTCACCCACTGGGCCAAATCTATGTTCTGAAATTATGGTTATTTTTTGGAATGCAAATCAGCCCAGTGACTTACTGAATCAAATTTACTCTACTTGTTACCTCACAAAACCTTCTCAACTTTTTTATTTCTATAATAAATTTGCCATAAAGCTCCTATCTTCTTCTTTGATCAGTATCAAAACTTAAGACCTCATCATCTTCTCTTTCTGTAACACAAACTTGCTACTTCTGGCACAATCTAACACCAGAACTCCCTGTTGGAGCAGATCTCACTCTTCTCTGTAAATTCCCCTTCTAAAGACTGTATCTACGTTCAAGGTTCTAGGTAACATAAGAGAGCAGCTTAGCTGAGCATTAAACGCAAAAGTCCTGGGCTTGGTTCTGAGCCAGCCCATCACCTAATTTTGACCTCATTTCCATAATTAGTAAATGAAACTGGAAACAGTTCTTAGACTTAGTAATGATCAGAGAACAGCAAGAACCACCTACTACATCAGGATGTCAAGGCTGGGGTGGGCCTACGTGGCTGTGACTGTACCACAGACTGAACAAAGTGGCTCCTGGACACAAGAGTAGCAGAATGTCCTCCACCCACCCATTGCTCCATCCCCATGTTTCCAGAGCAGACTGGCTACATGCATATGTTGTAGCAGTTGGCCCTGAGTTTGTTTAGGTCTCATGGGTTATGTCTCAGGCATTAAGACATAATGGTTATCTTTTTGTGGGGTAATTTTTTTGAGTTCAAAGTGATTTGGATAATGATAGGATTGCTTTGCATCCCACCCAGACAGTGTTTTTGTGTTCTGACACTGAGGACATGCATGCTATGGCTTGAGGCTAGAGGCCACAAACTACTGCAGAGGACAAAGCCTACTGTGTAACTATGTAAGCCAGGGGAGACAACTCAAAAGCATCATCAAAACTTTTGGGACTGGCCTGCTGAGTGACCTGATTTACTCTGAGAAATCTTGTTGCAGTGATCCAAACAGGGTAAGTGATGTAGACACTTGTATGTGTAGTGCTCAGCTGGATCTCCTCCATTTAGCATAAATCTCTGACAGACACCAGTGTGCCAGGGATCTAAAGCTAAAGCACAGGCTTACAGCAGGAACCTCTCCAGGCTTATAGTCACAGTGAAATGCAGGAAAAACCCTCTAAACTTCACTCACCTTTGAAGTATATCTCTCTTTGCACAAGAAGGTACACTTTCTCAGAAGACTGTCTGGAAAAAACCCTGGCATGTCTCCTTCCCCATTTCTCTTGATATCTGCCTTGCACTGGAGAGGGGCAATCCAGAAGCCAGATGCTTGCTTGTGATACACATGCTTGCTTGTGATACAGATGCAGCAGTGGGTTGTTTGACCAGGGCAATATACTGCTGGGTTACTCACCAGCTGGTGCCAAGCTGCTCCTACGACAGTGTGGCATAAAAAAACTAACTTGAGGATAGTGCTCAATATTTCTGCAGTTGCGTTCCCTTTCTCCCTCCCTGCTTACCTCACCCTTGCCTCAGACTCTTCCACAAAGATCTGCCAGCTCTGAAGCTCCGGTCAATAGATATAAACAAGTCCTTTCAGCCTGCCTATAATCCATTCTGGCTTATGTTGAGCTGCAGAAAGATCTGCCTTTCTCTCCTTGGCATTTGTTGCTACTTATGCCAAGGGCTGTTGATACAAGTCTGGAGACCAGGCACATAAAAGTTTGGAGCAGAGGGTCAAAAACTGAGGTTCCTTTGTCCTTGATGTGCCTCAGACATCCAATGGAGTGATACGCTGGTTCTGATTTATGTGTATATCAACAACGAATACTCACACCACCCCCCTGGGCCTCCTCCACTTCCCCAGTCTTCTCTGCAGAGTCTCTGGGTGTATTAATTCCAGCTGGGCACACAAGTTCAGAGACCCCCCGTGGAAGGAAAATAGTGAAACAAAAGGAAGAGAGAGACACTTTCAGTGCCGTTTTGTTTTGCTGCAGGAAGCTCAGAGACAGCCGTTCAGACAGCAGAAACTACAGGTCACAGAGTGGGCACTTCCTATGAGACGGGAAGCTGCAGCTCCCTGTACACGGGGCTGTGGCGGGATGCAGGCTCCATTCCCTCCTTTGGACTTTTATTGCCGCAGCCGGCGCCGCTGCGGCTCAAAGGCACGACTGCAAGGGGCCAGGCACCCCGCTGCCACAGGAGCTGTTCAAACAGCTCTGTGTTCAGAGCCGTGTGTTGCCATCCTCCAGCACAAGTCTGTGGCTGAGTTATGGAGAGCCACACAATAGCAGGAGCACTGGGAGAACAATCACTGGGTAGCAGAGGCACGTGGCTGAGTATGCATGGATCATGAATGGTGTTCGTATAGCACATTTATGAGGAGAAAAAAGCAGCTGTCAGAAAAACTACCTAAAACTTCTCTTCTTTAATGTATTTAATGAGTTATGTCATACCTTAAATGTCTAGTAAAGTTACCCATGTGAAGGGGTATCTGAGGAGAGTGTAACTGCTTTTTAATAAAATTGATTTTAAAAGAAATTTCAACTGTGCCTTCCAGCATTAGTTTGTATGTTATATCCTGTATTTATTACTCTTAGTGTAAAAGTTGTTGTTTACATTTCACGAATGCAATGGAAGCTCTGGATATTTACTCTAATGGTAGGCCATGTGGAAACGCAACAAGCTTAAGGCTCCTCCAAATACTGATGAATTACAATCTAAAACATCACAGAATCACAGTGTATTCTGAGTTGGAAGGGACCCACAAGGATCAACAAGTCCCACACTTAAGTGAATGGCCCATATGGGGATTGAAGCCCTCTGTGTGAGAGAGCAAGAGACAGAGACAGAGAGACAGAGATAGAGACAGAGACAGAGAGAGAAAATTAGTACACAGAAGAGGAAAATCTATCTCCTGTCAGAAAACTTAACGCAAATATAAAAGTGTATGTAGACTTATGCATGCACACATTCTCTTTCTACTGGGTGAGATGAAGCGAAAGCGCAACAGGGTTATGACTCTAATTTATGAGTCCCAACACTCAAAAAGATCAATGCATCCTGAAGACTTTTCTACTCTGTGCTGGCCAGTAAGCGTCCTTTGCCATCTGCACATTGCACCAGAATGGCTCTAACTTTTAGGACTGATAGAGGGTGACATGATATTATACCTACCAGCCCTTCAGAGCTTGTTTTGCTGCTGGTGCAACTGTCCACGAGGAATGACTGTGAGATATTTTATTCTCACAGAAGTGCCAAGATGACAATTTGGCTCCATATATCCCAACTCATTTTGATTCAAGTGATATCATCAGTTACAGTCTTGTGATTAAAGCTGTCAATACACTGACATTCATAAATACAATTAATACTCAGAAACCTGGCCTTAATTTTCTATACCACAATGATTATGCTGTCTTGAGCTCAGGAACCAGATGTGAGACAGTGTTCCTGATTTAGGCTTTTGAATAATCTTTCCAAGACTAAATATGCTAACATTTCAAATAACTAAAAGTGTGAAGCCAAAACATGCAAATTAATACATGAAGAGACCAAATTATGGAAAGACCACAACTTCCCTTATCTATAACCAGCGAGTGTGGTGATGCAACAAAAAGAGAGAGGTGAATGACCTCTGAAAGCCTCTAGGATTTCCAGTTGTTCCAAAATTGTTGAGTTGTTGCACAGCAGATAGAAGCCTGCTTTGATCTTGTGGTTTGTGCTGGGAAGTGTATAACTGTCAGCAAGAAGAAATGTGGCCTAGTGGAGCGCTGAGATTTCTGCACACCAGATACAAATGGAACTGGCATGATTTCCAGGGCTGTGGGAAGAAGATGAAAACAGCATGGAGAGTTATGTAGGGAAATTACAGGAAGTTTGTTAATTACAGGAGTTATGGAGAATGATTTTATATGAGGATTCATGTATACATCCTACTGAACTGTGTTTCCAAATGGATGAATACTCATGAAAAAAAGGTCACCTTTTTTTTCAGTTAAGCTGAGGTGATTGGAACAGCTCATATTATTTTTCATGTAAGTCCATTCAGTTCTTGTTAAACCCAAGGGGTTACTTCATTACACAGTAAAAAAAAATACAGATTGTTCAGAATAGCAGCCTAAATTTGTTTCAAGTTTGAGTAGGTTCACTTAAAGAAATAAAAAATGAAAAGCATTTCAGAAAACAATAATTTTAGGAATTGCTTAGAAAAGCTTCCTGCTAAAAAGATTACATCTTTTAAGTTGCTAAAAGATTTCAAATTGGGAAAGATTCAAGTAATTTCTAACTTATCAGAATTTTTCAAGAGCTGTTTTACTTAAAAAAAAAAAAAATCCACCAAACCACTCCAATAATTTATGGTATTTGGAAAGGACTACACAAGTACATCACTTTGTTTTCATTTTGCCTATAAGCATTATGTTTCTATATCAGTTTTGCATTTATAGAGTTGCAAAGGAGCTGGGGAAATCCAAGTGAATTATTTCACCTACAGAGCAGAAAACACACTGGAAAAATTCCTATGACATATCCAAGCCATCTTCCAGTGTCCAGTCCCTTGTTCTCACTGCTGCAAGGGGCTCCGACAGAAAAGCTTTAAAGGTCACGACCCTATCTTAAAACGACTGTGCTGGGTAGATCATGCTACCCTGCCCACTCCCCTTTGTAGCCATTTATAGCAGGGTCAAATACATTTCAAGTGGTCCCTTAAATTCACAACTGGTTTCTACTGCCAGACCGTCACAGAGCAGCAGCAGTAGATAGATCAATTTGATTCCAGTCCATTGGACTCAAAGGAGAGTTGGACAGAGTCCATCCACATGATGCTTGCATTTTAAGTGGGATATCTGCATCAATAAGTGATGTTCTGTATTTGCTAAATAGGCTGGATTTCAGCTCAGGTGTTCTGACTGAAGTGTAGTCTGAATTCAGCCCCACCTGGGGTGGGAGGGCTTCAGCACGAAGACTGGCTTTTGGCTTGAATAGACAGTTTCTGCAAGAGATGAGAACTCTGCTCTTCACTGAAGCAGTGGCAGGTCTGATCCAAAGGTCATTGAGGCTGATGGAAGAGCTCCAGATAAATCTAATAGCCCTAGAACAGGCTGTAATTTATACTTTGCTCTCCTTTTTTTTTTTTTTTTAGTACGATTTTTAGATATCCACTTTTCTGTGTACAGCCACACCTTTCCTATTTCTTATTTCTTGTTTGCATTTGCTTATTTAAGAGCCCTTCACAAGCAAGAGTGAGACAGAGGAGAAGTGACTAGAGTTATTAGTCAGCTTGGGGATATTTCTCAAGTCCTAGAGTGAAAAAAATTCCCATTTGTATTTGTTGTTCCATACCTCTGATCTATTGTCATCAAGTTGAAATATTTGCCTTATATTGCTAAATAGAAAGATATTCAGAAAGCTTTGCAGTTTGTTAGTCACTGTTTCATGAACTACCTGAACACGAGAAAAGCCAGCTTGTGTTTGCTTGTATTAAAAATGCAGAACATTTTCTTCCAAGGGACTTTTACATGCTAATTAAATGGATATTTCTCTGTTTTCTTCAAATCATTCCAGTGGTTTCTTCATCATCTAGAATGTCTTTCCTTGGACAAACCTAGAAATTTTCCATAGCCTTTTAATCTGCAGAAGTGCTGTTTCTACGCCTGACAATTGTTTCCCTTATTGATAAAATTAATCAAAGAAAATACAAAAAGCATTAGCCATTTTACCAAAACATGATGAAAAATAGTATATTATTGAAAGATTAGCAGTAACATAGTGTATACCAATCAATTATAGTACACATTTATGACATATTAAATGAAATGTCAAAAACAGTAATTCAGTTTTGGGGGATTATATTTTGTTGAGCAAGTGCAGAACCAGAGGTGTGAGACTGAAAGCATGGGCAGAGATTCTGTCTTCATCCCTTCTCAGTGACATTATTTGAAGTGTTGGTTGTAGGGCACAGGACAGCAGTGGGTAGAATATTGTGTGGTGTGGGAAAAATGAGATTGACAGAAATGAAAGACTTCAAGATTCAGATGGATGTTTGTGTTCCCTGCTAGCAATTCCTGGTTCCAACCAGTGTGACTCGGCTTAGGTAAGATGGACTGTGGTCTCAGTGACTTTGATCTCTCCTATCTCCCGTGGTCTTACACAACCATCAGATGAGGAGAAAAAGGGCCTGCTATTATCAAGGGGAGTTACCCCCTACTAATGATGAAAAAAAGTAGAATTTGATAAAATGAGGGATTTTGCTTCAATTCCTGAAACAATTCTTTCTTTGTGGTGGTTGAAGATATGTGCTGCCAAGAAATTGTTTTTCTTTATATGTCTGAGAAATCTTTCAGACTCTAGGTCGTCTGATACTTAGACAACAAAAAGCCAGATGTAGCTTCGATTAAAGCAGAATTTCCACTGATAACATTTAAAACTAAAGAAAAATGACCACTATTTGCACAACTCTTTCAATTTCTGAAGGAAATCAGAGTGCTTTTCTATCATAAGGAACCAATCTTGTGACAAAAGGGCAATCCTTACAGAAGGGTTTTATTTAAAGCCGATTTCCTCAAACAGGTGTAAAAGACATCAGCGTTGTGACTACCTTTTGTCCTTATGTTCTAATATATATGTACTTTTTAGTTAGTTTGAAAAAAAAATGGTTTCAAAGGGAAGCAACTTCTAATTATATTTAACATTTGCATCAGTTTAATGGACAGTATGTCTCTTACTCTTGTTTAAGTGCTACTAAGTGAATATGCATGGCTACTCCTTTCATAGGCAGAACTGCGGTCATCTGTCAACAGTTGTTCAATGAGGAGGGCATAAAATCTTTTTTTGAGCGTAGCTATTAAATTTTTAAACTTTTTATTCCCAATCTAATGAAAACATATTTTGAAATCTATGTCTGTTTTCTCATTATTCCCACTGGCAGGCTTAGCATTGAATAATTCAGCAGACTGAGTAGCCTATGCCAAGTATAACCTCAAATCCCCAGACTTACTAAACTCAATTTCAAGTTTCTCACTTTAAGCAATACATTTAATAAATTATGTATTTTCCTTTCAAATATGCATTTTCCAATGGATTGCAAGTAGCTGAGACACCATCCCTTGATACTATTCATTTTCATATTAAAGGAAGAAAAAAGCTGAATATGGTGTAAATATTCCCCTAACCTCACTGTTAGCCTTACTGTTGGCTTTGCTGTTTTGGTTTGGGTTTTTTTTGTCAGTGAAATCTAACCCTGGGAAAATGTGACCATACAGAAAAATTATTCTGAGTTCCTGTCATCTGTACTAGATACTATTGCATGAAGAAAATGAGAGGTAAACATCTAATTAAGTGTATAATCATCTCCTTGTGTAATTTGCCAAAGATATAATTTATTCTAAAATTACTGAGAAAAGTAGAGAAGAAGGAAGAATCAACACAGCCTGGTAATTAGGTATGTGTCCTCTGGCATGTGGCCTGTCATATTTTAGACCAAAAGTGGATCTGAGCTGCACATTTTTGATGCAGATCTTGACTGATTACGATCTGTCCAAAACTCAGGGTGTTTGGCTTACGGTGTTGGCAGAACCCAGCGGAAAGGGTACAGCTGTGTCCTGCATCGCAATCAGATTCCTACATCTGCAAACACTTATGGGATTTCAGATTGAATTTTAGCTTTATCACGCTCTCACGGATACATACCACAGAAAGCAATTAAGATGTTGGGAAATCTAAGTGATTGTAAAGCTTCAGGGTTCGTTAAAACTGCTTGTTATCCTATTCAGGAGAAGGAAACATGGGGAAAAATAAAACCATAAAGAGCTACTATGACCTCTTCTGACCTCTCATCTCTTGCCTCTGAAAGAGCAATATAAGAAAGATATTAAACTATTAAAGAGCCTCCAAAGGAGGGCAACAAAGACAGTAAAGGGCCTTGAGGGGAAGCTGTATGAGGAGCAGCTGAGGTCACTTAGTCTGTTCAGTCTGGAGAAGAGACTGAGGGGAGACCTCATTGCAGTCACAACTTCCTTGTGAGGGGAAGAGGAGGCGCAGGCACTGATCTCTTCTCTGTGGTGACCAGTGACAGGACCCGAGGAAATGGCCTGAAGTTGTGTCAGGGGAGGTTTAGGTTGGATATTAGAGAAAGGTTTTTCACTCAGAGAGTGGTTGAGCACTGGAACAGGCTCCCCAGGGAAGTGGTCACAGCACCAAGCCTGACAGAGTTCAAGAAGTGTTTGGACAGTGCTCTCAGCACATGGTGTGACTCTTTGGGATGGTCCTGGGCGGGGCTGGGGGTTGGACTTGGTGATCCTTGTCAGTCCCTTCCAACTCAGGATATTCTATGATTCTGTAATTCTGTGATACAAGTGACTGTGTGAGTAACAGGCAGATGCCCTTGTGGGTGGATCAATTCATTGCCATTCGCACCACAAGTGGAAGTAGAGCCGTGATCTAATCTACAGAAGCTTTTATCAAACAGCTTGCCTTAGTCTTCTCTACTGAGCTTTCTGCTTTAGCCCCTTGCCAAATTAACTTTGAAGGTATAACTTGACATTCTAGACCCTGCCCAGTGTCTGCAAAGGAGTTGTTTTCCACTTTGAAATGCTCTAGCAGTGGGAGTCAAGGGCAACAACATTTTGACATCATTAAATAAATAACACCTTGTTCTTCGTTAGAATAATCCTCAGATAAACAAAGATCTGTTCATTATGCTGTGTGCTTGGTGGTCATATTTACAGAATGAGTAGAAATGATAACAGCTGGCTTGATGTTCTACAGGAGACATGTTCTCTCACTTATTCTCAGCACTAGTTACTATGCAACACAGCAAGATCACTAACAAGGCAAAACACTACCCTGCATCTACCCTAAATCTCTGTGGTGAGAAATGACCCCCAGTGAGATTACTAGGACCACTTGTACAGGAGACACCTTTTGAAAGGACAAGAGATCATTGTCTTGACAAATGAGAGAAGAGGTTTTGGAATCTGTCTCTTGAGGGAATGTGATTGGAAATGTGCCTTTGGCAAAGGTGATAAAAGAAATCTAGAAACAGTAAAAACTAGAGAAACAGTCAGAAGGTCTCCAAGGGGGAAAATATTCTCTAAAAACAGAAAGACCAAAGCTGCATTATATCAGCTATTTGACAGATTGGCTGGATGTTGCATCTGGAAAATATTGTAGGAATTTGCACAAAAGCTTTAAGTTTCCTTGAAAGCCATTTTTATTTTAGACTCTCACTTTCGGTTTGTTTTACAGCACTAACAATTACAACTTTGTCCCATTTGAAGGAAAAAAAAAAAAAAAAAGAAAACTCTTCATTGTCCTTTGTCTTTATTTATAACTTTCAGGTACATTTGAGAAACACTTTATGTGGTAATGGGAGATAAGTGGCCACTTATCTTTTCTGAGAAGAGCCACTTGAGTTGACTCAGCTGATTCAGTCCTGTGGTGTTTAATGAAATATGAAAGAAATCTAGCACAACCATTATAATTTGCTGCTTGTTTGGAAATAGCTGCTGTCTTTCTTAAGTCTCTCTATAGTATCATAAGACCTTCTCTACTCTCTAGAGAAATATGTTTCTAAGATCATATAAACTGAAAAACAAAAGACTGCATGAACCCCATTTTGGAGGAGGAAACCCTGTATCTGGAATAACAAACATTTTCATAACCTCAAGACAGGCAATATTCAGAAATAGAAAAAGACAATAGAAGAAGAAAGGGGAAAAAGGGATCAGAAGCCACTGAGGTTTTTACTGCCTACATATAGCGACATGGGTCTTCATTCCACAAGTCCTCCTCTCTCCTTTTTTTTTAATCTATTTGTTATCAAAGCTGAAATAACTACTAAACCTTCCAGAAGAAGTGGCTGGTAAACAGCTCTGTGGGGGTGCTGATCTGAACAAATCCTCCCCTCATGGGCCCCTGATGCAAGTCATTATGTCCGCAGGGCAGGGTGCCTGTGAGACTTCTGAAATCTCATTAAAAATGTTATCTGTTCCTCCTACTTCTTATCAATCAATATGTGATTTTTATTGCTTTCAGAAGTAGCTGTCACATAAAAGAAAATACAATTTTTTCCAGGTTGCTGTACTGTTCAGATAGACTAATAAATACAGATTTTAGTTACCAGACCTGATGCACCAAACAATATATGAAAAGTAAAGTAGTATTAGAGGATAAATAAAACCACATGGATCCTCATCTCTGGAGACACTGTTAGAGCATTGCTCTGGCTTGGCCTTGAGACTAAATAGGGCTCTTTCAATGCAGCTAAAGAATCCACTGCAACTAAGACAACACTAATTACTTGATCATAAAATGTTAAAAAGGAAATAGGCAAGGTGAAAAGGGGAAAAAAGGTAAACAAATAACATGCTGATCTGGTGCATTTCTCTTTTGCATACCTCCAGAGCTACATGAAGCCCTTGAGGAAACTGCTGGCATGTGGAGCAGGAGCATTTGTTATACATCCAACCATTTACTTGAATTTACCTTTCAAATTCAGAGAGCAGCCTAGCTAATCAACAGAGATAACTATATACAATTAGCTCTCAGGACTTGGTGCATGTTGCTATGAAGTCTGAACGTGTAGGCATAGATGAACTACACATTTCGATTTCCCAAAGGAGAGGACTTGAGAAAAGCTTTAAAATCCTCTCCATTATCTCTGCTACAACTCAGCTGAGCACCAGGAGCCAGCCTGCACCTGCCTCCCCCACCCCTGCAGCACTGCACCTTCCTTCCAGCAGCTTCAGAGCCACTGGGAAATTGCAACAGTGGGGAATGCCTCTGTTTTTGCCTGTCCCCAGGGTGTGAGCCAGGATGCACTCCCTGATCTAGAGGGTCTGGCATGGATGCATCATCTCACTGGGAGGAGGCAGTTCCCTCCTGTTCTCCCCTTTCTGGGAGCCGTGCCTGTTGTTGGAGCTGCCTGAGCCCCAGTCATGCCGGGATACTGGCACTGTGAGAGGGCTGCAAATGTTAGAGTGGGCAAGTGAGAGGCTGAGCACATCATGACTTCCCTGAGGCAATAAAAACACACAACATGAGCATCACCAGCCCCTGAGACTCCAGAGTCTCTCCCTCCAGAGAGTCTCTTCCCCTTCCAAACTCAGAGATTGGAAACCTGGGGGTGTGGAAGAAGCTAGAGAGTGCACAACAGCCTAATTAATGTCATCACTGAGCTTTAGTTAATATATAAATACATAAGTTATTGGTCCAAGGAAGATGTGCAAACAGTTTAAATCCAATTGAAAGAGAAAGTAAGAACTATAATCTGACCCTCTTGTCTCCACAGTTTGAGGGAAGCAAGGAAAGACGGGGGAAGGTGGAGGATTGTGCAGAAGTGTGTGGAGAGGCCTTAACCTGCAGAAGCTAGAAGATACAGGATTGTGTGGCAGAAATAATAAATTTCTGGTTTTAACTCACACATGATTTGAAAGAAATAACTGTAAGGGCAGAGACACGTAGGAAAAAAGGAAAGGGCCAGCAGAAGGATTTCAGAAGGAGGCAAGCAAAGGGAGCATGTCCCCAAGCCAGGGAGAAGGAGCAGTGTGCCCAGCACGTGTGGAAAGCTGCACATGCATGGGGGACAGATACTGCAAAGGGAAAAACCGCTCCCCAGGCCAAGTGTTGGAGATATGAGCAGTCCTGTTGACAGGCAATTGAAGAGGAGCCAGTGCTTATCTTCCCCACTTAGACTACTGCGACTTCGTTTGTTACGCTTTGACTTCCTTTTTGAACCTTTGCATCTGTTTGTTTTCTCCTCCTGTGTGCCAAGTGTATAGTGACATTTTACACAATGCTGTTCTCCACTGGGAAAATGCCTGAGGAGCCTTGCACAGAGCCCAGGCTCAGTTCTGGCATGTCCATAGGTGCTGATACCTGGGTCATGCCTTATTTGGGACTCTTTCAGCTCAGGACAGTCACTTTGCTCCACGAAAGCATAATAATGTCAGATTTTATGGTACTATGGGAATAGCAGTCCAGATGTTTCAGGAGCTGCTTGAAATTTTTAGGCGTTTCATAAAACAACTGGATAAAAACCAAGCAAGAAGACTGGTCAGTTCACTGAAAGTCTGTTACTTTTACTCATTATGCTAACCGGATGACTGAAAGATTACTGCAAAATAATGAAAATTGTAGTCATTTTTCAAAATGACTGATTTCACTTGCAACTCATCCAGATGTGCTGAGAATATAAAATTGCATAGGGACTGTTTCTGCAATGGTGAGCTGTATGAAACACAAATTGTTGTCACAGTCTCTCCTCTTACACAATGAATTAGACTGAAAAAATAGCTGAAAACAACTAAAAAGCAGACAGCACATCAGTGCCTTTTTTCTCATCTTGGACTGGCTCAACATTTGACTTCACATTTTGAAGGAATTTTTATGGTACTCTAGATCTGCTATGACACAAAAAGCTGTTGCTGAAGTGTCCTGAAACTCCCTCTGAACTCTCAGGTCAAACCTCAGAAGGCTGGGAACAGCCAAAAGCATGGAGGGAGTGGGGGGTGGGGGAAGAAATGGGGAAAGAAAGTGTTTCTAGTGTGCAGCATTCTGCTTCAGAAGATGTAAAACTGTAAGATACTAAATTATTCTTCACTCTGTAGCTTGTGAGGAAGAAGAAAAGCCCACTCTCAGCTGGCTTTCTTCTCACTGAAGGAGCACAACAGGAGGGGTTTTTGTGTCCCCTGCACTTTCTTCAGCCATTTCCCCCTCCGCACTCTACCACCATTCTACTCCAGCCCTCCTGGCTCAGCAGCTGGGTGAGATAAAAGGTTTACCTTGCAGTAAGCAAAAGCTTGTCTGCTACTCCCCAGTGGGCCAGGCTTTGTCTCAAGAACTTGCACGTTACTGTAATGGATAAAAAAAGCAAAGAAATTCATTAAAACAATTGAAGAAGGGACTTACGTAGCAGTCAAGTACACATTATAAAAGGAAGTACTTGGATAAATATTTAAGTAAAGCTCAGAACTCCTGCACACCTCCTGTCAAATCCTGAAAGTAACTAAGCTCCTTGACAGGCTTGCTAGTCTGGTTTTCTAAGGAAAAAGTCCATGAGCTTGAACTTTGACTATGATGTCACCTCATCATAGCTTTTGAACCCTTGGGAGAATTCACATCATGCTCGGAAGATGACTGGAGTCTCAAAGATAGTTGTGTTCCTATGGATGTTGGGAAAAACTGAAGACAATGTAACACTCAATCCCAATGGAAAGCCACAGGCAAGAGGCCTAGGTACTCAAAACATCTGCGATGATTTGATAGTTATCACCAGTTCACGTGGGAATCCCAGCTCTACGCTACAGTTCTTGCTCAGCTAAATCCCATCCTGTATATTCTTCCACCACATCCTCTGGTGATGATCCAGCCTCCAAATATTTTCAGAATATACCTTGGACAACAACAGATTAACAAACTCCTTCTTAGGACAGCTGTGATGTTTATCAAGAAGTATGGCCAAATGAGGACTGGTGCCATAGCCCACTTTTAATCAATCACACTAGCTTAGTATCACCACCTTTGCTCAGCAAGTGATGGACAAGCAGGGATGCATTTTAGGAAGTGGTTTGGTTTCCAGACTTTCCTATTAGTTGGTTTTAAGTGGCAGTTCGTTGAACAAATGTCAGTGATACAACGAAAGTCCTAGGAGACTGTAGGAAACTCCTCTCCTTGCTGACTGCCTTGAAGGCCATTTTGAAGCAGCCATTTGTCAGAGACCGAGAGTGATACCACAAACAGTCAGCTTGGTGAAATAACATAAAGCTGGAGTCACTAGGAGAGTGTCAGAAACCAGCATCTCAGCTGGCTATTGTAGTCCCACTGTTTCTATGGCTTAATGTCAGCTGAAAAGAAGGTTCTTGGTGATGTAGAAATGGCCAATGCCCATTTCTTTTCATATTCTTGGTAGAAAGGTCAGGCAGAGCTCTTGAAGCCTGGCCTTGAAATTTTTACAGTGATGTTCTGGCAAGTGGCAATTTCATTACTAACCAATATTGTTTTATTAGCTGTTGTGGTATTAGACAGACACACAACATACATTATACCTTTGTACATAGATTTAGCATAGAAACAGCTTTAAATACAAAATATGCTGTGTTTTTTTATAAATGGAAACATTAATTACATACCTCCATACTCTGTCTGTTGCTCTGACATTAAGGTCAGAGACAGCTTTGAAAGCATGTAAAGTACACTAAGAATTTTCCCAGACAGATTAGGTATATACTTAAGTTTTATAAACCTACTCTTAACCCTCTTTTTCAAATACCCTTTTCCAGGAGCTCAATTACCGCATGAACAATAGTTTGATTATAACTGCTGTAACACAAAGACCTGCGTTACATCTTGGTTTTGTGTTGCTTTCAGAGAGCTCTAGAGTAGACAATAATTTGATTCAGAACCTCAGGGGCAAATTTTGTCAAGTGACTAGGAAGATGCTTCTAAATGCACTCACTCACTCACCACAGAACTGTATGTATGGCATGATTTTTTAAAAAACAAGTATCCCTCTTTCTGACAGGCCATGTTCTCTGGCAGGGAGCAAAACTACCTGCTGTGTAGAAAAGTAGGAGGGTGTCTACAGGCAAGCCTGACCTTTCTGCATCATCTCCTTCACAGCAAAAGCCCTAAACAACAGGTTTCTGAGGCCCTCTGAAAAACAAAGTGTGGTTTTGCTGACATTCTGACTTATCCTGGTTGTTCCCAGACTGTGCTTTTGTTGGGTTTGCATTGCAGTGGACTAGGAACAAAAGAGGAAGCTTTAATTCACTGGTCCCCCTCCTGCTGCACAGAATTATAGGTTAATGAGATGCTATCTGTAACACCCTGGAAAGGCCCTCCTGCTGGTGTTACATTTACTTATGTAAGCAAGTGCCCACTCCAGATACATTGGAAAAGGATTAAATATTGCTTAAGACAAATAGCTTATTTGCAAAGGGTGTTATGGAGATAAATACTGTCTCAACAGAATTAAAACCTGTCAAGCGTGACTTTAGGTCAGTATTTTTTTATGCTATTTTTGCGATCCTTGTACTTCTGAATTCCCTCTGACATAGTAAGCCATGTCTACGCTGCTGGAGAGGGAGACACAGAAAGGCCACAGATGCATGGCTAGTCATCTTAGGAGCCTGATAAACCAGCCTGTCTGAACTCTCTGCTAATGTGACTGCTTTTCAGTTGTTTTGTAGGTTAAAGAACTTCAATGCAAAGTTCACTCCAAAATCTTTTGATTGTATCACTGCCTGTGCTGTCAGCACAACCCAGTGTACAATCCAGATTTTGCTCCTAAATGGAGCAGAACTGATCCTCTGAGGCCATGGCTAAGAGATGAAAGCAGATATCATGTCACAGCAATACACAAAGATTATATTAAATGCATGCAATTTAATAGTAGAAAACTTGCCATGGGAAAATAATAAAAAAGAAAAAGTTACATTTTATGCATGCTGCATTTCCAGTAGTAGATACCTGAATTTTGCATGCAGTTTCCCAAGAGGCTGTCATGCATCACCTTCAAGATCAAATTTCTCGTCTGTATATACTACACAAATTTGGACACAACCGTCACACTGTCATTTGATTCAGCCATTCCTATGACCTGGAAAAGTACAAACAAAGGAGGACATGTAAAATTAGTTGTAGTCTCAGCAAAACATAGTTTCAATAACTCTACTTAATTGTTCTAGAACCACATGAATGATATTATACGGCCTACCTTAGAGACTGACTGTCTGCATAATCTGATGATCTAATGTGCTGATGTTGTAAAATTTGTGGCATTTTTGTTTTGTGCTCTTTCTCATTGGTTGCTTGACCATATAATTGTGGGTATTCATCTTGCAGTTGACTAGGACATCATAGAATCATGCAATGGTTTGGCTTGGAAGGGACCTTAAAGATCATCTAGTTCCAAACCCCCTGCCACTAGACCATGTTGCTCGAAGCCCCATCCTTGAACACTTCCAAGTGCTTCACCACCCTCATATTGAAGAAATTTCCCCATTTGTCATGGTGAACTGAAAATTTGAAACTCTCTTCACTGCCTCTCCATCACTGTGAACAATTTTTCAAGAGTCTCTAATGAGTATTTGGGGTGGCAGTGACTGCTAATAAACCTACTCATCTATCTATTGATTTGCAAAGGATTATGCTGATTCTGTGAAAAATATGACCATTTCAAATTTTATTTTTCAGCCTCAAAATGACAAAATATGGCCCACAGAATATCAAAAGTGCCTTGCAAAATTGCTTTGTCAGAATGTTTCATTTTGACTCCTTGTTCATACACAGGTCCATCAGATACTGCACAAATATGTTTATGAAATCCTAGAGAAAGGGTCCAACAGTTATTTACATTCCTGTGAAATGTTTTGATTTCCTTAAATCTCTGCTTCCTAACACAGTAGTTTTCTAACAGAA
The DNA here is from genome assembly GCF_965178545.1 of Coloeus monedula. Classification (NCBI taxonomy): domain Eukaryota; kingdom Metazoa; phylum Chordata; class Aves; order Passeriformes; family Corvidae; genus Coloeus; species Coloeus monedula. The sequence goes on from NC_138782.1 coordinate 62,738,625, forward strand.
AATTTTCAACAACTTTTACTCTTGATTCCCAAACATTCTTTATCAATGTCTGTTGAACTTTTTACTCTTATACTTCTTTAAAAATCCCATTATTTTTCTTAGTCTAGTGCTTGGTCATATTTTAGGATGTTTTTCTAGTTGACATGGCTTATCAAATGAAATATTGTGAAAAAATGTTATTCAAGCTTGTCTGTACCTTAGGATTTCTAATCCTCTTAGTTAACGAGTGCACTGCACTTTCTCTAAAACCTCTCTCACCCTTTGTTTGGAAGCAAGGCAATAGTGCTATTTTTTTTAAGGATTAGAAATTCATCTCATAAGTGCGTATACTTGTTAGTTAATTACCTGTTGATGCCAACAAGAGCCAGTTCTAGCAATATTTGGTCAGAAAGTTGCATATTAGAGTGAACAGTGCAAAAGAAAGCATATTTCTGCTGTTCTGTGGTCTTTGATTTGTCCAACCTTTGCTTTCAATATTTTCCAAAAACAAGTCATGGTTATTATGTAAAGACCAGACTTGGCTCTTTGATAAATAGGTTGGAGCTTGTTTTTTCGTTTCCTGCTCCTGCACTGTAATTTATAATTGAATTGAAGGAAGGTTTGCCAAACAGCAGTCACATGGAGAAGATTTGCATGCTTCAGCTGATCTTTGGGTCTAGCAGGTTCTCAGAGATGTTGAACTGTCTGTGCAAGCATGACTAAGAGAGATAAAACTTGCATTGCTGTAATCCCTCCCCCAAAAGATGGGCACACAGTGTGGCTCTTGCATCCCCTATGAGAACTTTCCTCCTTAAGAGTTTCTGAGTTTCAGCCCTGAAGTGGCCCATTGTCCCCTGGCACAACACCACATACATCTGGGAAGTAGGGGGTGGGTCTGCAGGGTAGCAGGATCCCCTCCCTGTGTGCATCCACAGTGCCTGCAGTACTGGTCTTTCCCTGTGGCCTGCTGCACTGGCTGCATGGGACCAGTGACAAGCTCCTGATGCTCTGCTGGCACCACCAAGATTCATCAGCTGCAGCAGGACACAAGGAGACAGAATTTAAAGTCTCTATGGTTGTTAGAAATTAAACATGGGAATTTCTCAATGCCAGTTACTTCTGGGCAGAATACAACCCTGGCAAAAGCAGGGAGGAAAAGCCTCTCTCAGTCCTCAAATAAATCGTTGTTCCACTCATGAGGGCACATAAGAACCACCCTTTCTAAATCTTCCAATCTGAATGAATTTAGAATAAAATTGATTCAAGATTCCTTACCTCCTCCACAACTTTATGCAGCTTTGTTCCTTCTTTGTGTTTAGCTACCATTTATATTATGTCCTCATACACTTTGCTTTTGAGAGTGATGACACTGGAATGTTTGGAGCCGACAGAGCTGCAAGGAATTGTTTTGCCAGAAAGTGCTTTCAGGGAGAATGGAAACTATTTGTGAAGTTGGATCTAAATCAGTAAATGGTTTCAAGAAAGCAAGCAGTTTGCATTTGAATCAATCAGCTGAAGTCTAAAAGTTGCGTTACACAAAAAAAAAAAAAAAAAAAAAAAAGACACATGTTTATGGATACATTTTCCAAGAATTTCAGCTTCTGGTTTTGAAACAGATCTGATTTTACTCAGGTTAAAGTATCTCCCAAAAGAAAAACTTAAATATTTCATTTTCAATTGATCAGTGTTTTAACTTAGCAGACAATGATGTTAGGCAGCAATATAATTAAAAAAAAAAAAGTCCAGTGTGAACAGCCTGAACCACTTGGGATTTTTCAGTCTTAGTTTGGCTTCCTGGAGAAATGCAAGGATTACATGAGTGCTCTGTATAACTGTGTGCCCCTTGACTAATCACTATCAACATTATTTGTGATCACTGTCTGACTTGAAATTCTCATCTGGACTGCAGGTATGCTGCAAAGATACTTAACTTTATGCAAATTTCATAAATAATGGGAGATGAAAAAGAGACTTAAGCTCATTACAACAGAAGATAGATCAGAAAGGAGGAGTAAGCATCAGGATGACCTCAACTAAAACCCCATTTTGGGCACCTGCATAGATTTAATAAGGCAGCAAAGATGAGAGCTGTAAGACCTGCCCTTCATGAGTTGCCCTGGCTCCTGCTGCAATATGGCATCCATACATTAATACCATCCACACCCTTTACATGCTCCTCACCTGCTTTTTGTACAAGATACCAAACAATGTGCTTTGCTTCCTCCAGCACAGCAAGTGAGTATCACTCCATGGAGTATTGTGATTTACAGATGATGGAAAGCATGCCATATAGAACAGGAACTGAGATAGATCCTTGATTACTCTGTACCAATGCTCCCAAAACCATTTACTGTGCTTCCTTAGTTAGATTTTTATTAATACAAGACAATCTGGTTCAGCTACTAGGAGGAAAGGATGATTTGCTTGTATGTGTTGGTGAAAAGACAGAAATGAATAGAATTCTTTTAAAATGTCAGTCATCATCAAGGCAAAATCCAGAGAGCTTTTGATGACTTTCCCAAAACCCTGGTCTTCAAACAGCTCTGGAGTCCACATCATACCTCCACATCAATCCTCCATGTCAAGCAAGAGTTGAGGCTATTGTTTTGGCTGCATAAAAAGAAGAAGTAACCAGATGGCACTCCATACTTGCATGGGAGTGTGGCCACATTTGCTTTCGTGATGGAAAACTGCTTTCCTAATCAGCACAACCATTTCTATCATGGAACCATTGTGCTATTTTCCATTCAAAGGAATCAAGTCACACTGATTCTTTTCTAACAGCTTAAAGATCAGCAGAAACAATGAAGAGAATTGACCTTACGTAATCCTAAACTGATGCCTGGGATTGAACTCTTGCCCAGTGCTCTCATGCCAACTTCACCAAAACAAGCTCTTTCAGGAGGCTACACTTCTATCCTTTTTCCAGATGTAGTTTTGAGGCAGGTGACAGTGACTCAAGAAGGGGGAGGGGGAGGAGCCACTAGAATTTTATTGAAATGCCTTTTGCAGCTCTTGGGTTATGCATGATTTTATTATTATTCTGTATTTATTAATGGTTTAAATAAAAGGACAAAATGCCCTTCCTTTAATTTGGGTGATATTAGGCAGGAAGAATAATTCTTTATATCATGTTCAGTGGAAATATGTTCACAAATAATCCGTGCTCTTTAGCCTTGGGCTGTTACCACATTTCAAATTCTTTGTTGGCATGGATTAACCAACAAAACTACACCCATAAGCCCTTCTCTCTCATAGTGGCAGGTAGATTTAGCTTTGTTAATATGAAGGAATATTTGCTGAAGCTTTGTGGCTCGCCTGTGTTTGTTAAAAATTATTCTTATGTCCATATTCCTAATCAGGTGTTGAGAATTCTGTGAAGGGCTAGGTTTGGGTTGAGTTAAATACCAGTGAACTTCTGTATTGTGTGGATGGAGACATCCCCATCACATTCATTCACCAGAGAACAGTGAACTGCAACCATGTGCAGTTTGACTGCCATGAGAAGAAATTTTATTTGTGAGTAGAGCTGGATGTCTTGTGGAAAAATCATTCTCAACATGCTCTATGAAAATTGAATAATTTCTTAGTTTATTGTGATCTATCACTATTTTTTTTCTACTATCAACATACCCGCAGAGAATCTAAACTTTTATTTGGATGGAATTGCCATTATTTAGGCTGCAGTTATTGTATCTACAAATGTGGAAGTTCACTGTGTTTGCTGCTGTACAAGCAGAATAGAAGGACAATGAATTTACGACCTGTTGTGTTGGGTTTGCATGGCCAGGCTTTGGTAGCAGGGGGGCTGCAGGGTGGCTTCTGTGAGAAGCTGCCAGAAGCTTCCTCCATGTCCAGCAGAGACAATGCCAGATGGCTCCAAGACAGACACGCCGCTGGCCAAGGCTGGGCCAATCAGAAATGGTGGGAACGCCTCTGGGATAACAGAAGTAAAAAAAGAAGTAAAAAAAAGGTTATTGGTCAGATGTAATTGCAGCCAGTGAAGAGCCATGAGAATATGGGAGAGGAACAGCTATTCAGACCCCAAGGTCAGTGGAGAAGGAGTGGGAGAAGGTGCTTCAGGTACTGGAGCTGAGATTCCTTTGCAGCCTGTGGTGAAGACCATGGTCAAGCAGCTGTGCTCCTGTAGCCCCTGGAGGATCACACGGATGCTCATCTCTGCAGCCCGTGGAGCACGTCAATGCCTAGACAAGGCTGTGAACCTATGGGAGGCCCGTGCTGGAGCAGGGTCCTGGCAGGGGCCTGCAGACCCGTGCAAAGAGGAGCCCACACTGGAGCAGGTTTCCTGATAGGACTTGTGACCCTGTGGGGGATCCATGTTGGAGCAGCCTGTCCTCAAAGGACTCTACCCTGTGGAAGATCCATGTTGGAGCAGCCTGTCCTCAAAGGACTCTACCCTGTGGAAGAGTGACCCAAATTGGAGCAGTTTGTGGAGAATGGTTTCTCAAAGGATGGGCTCACATTGGAGAAGTTCTTGGAGAACTGTGAAGCAGTTGTGTGATAAACTGACCATAACCCCCAATCCCCATGTGCCTGCACAGCAGGTGGGGAGGAGGTAGGGCTGAGAAGGAGAGAGGGTGGGGGAAAAGTGTTTTTAAGGTCTTTCTTTCTTCTCATTATCCTGTTCTGATTTTGTTAGTAATACATTCAATTAATATCACCAAGTTGAATCTGTTTTGCCCATGACAGTATTTGGTGTGTGATCTCTCCTGGTTCTTATCTCAATTCATGAACCTTTGTTATATTTTCTCTCCCCTTTTCAGCTAACTGTGAGTATCCAGATGCTTCTATACCAACTGAAAAAAGTGAGCAAGTCCACCTTGGCTTTCTTGCTGTTCTTCATCAGGTTTTGCAGCTCTCCTACTTTTCACCAGTCAGTGTGAAATATGAAGCACAGCAAAAGACAACAAGTGAGACATTCTACTGTGTGCTTCATAAGCTCTCTGGTAAGCAACGTGGCAGGCAGGAAAAGAGCCAGGGTCTTGGCAGAGCTCAGATGGTCTGAAGGAGAAAAAGCCTGGCTCAGCCAGGAATTCCTGCAAGATCAGCTGGACCCTGCAGAAGAGTATGGAGAAGTGGCTCCTGCTCCAGGCCAGCTCTCTGTCCTAGTCCCTGTTGCAAACTGTACTCTAGGAGATGGTGTGAACACGTGAAGAATTTGAAGGGCAGTAGTTCACAACTGCTGCACTCTACAGACAGGATATCTTTATCACAAACATGGTGTGTGCAATATTAGTCCCTCCTCAGTTCTGTCCCTTGCATAAGACAAATGGGCTGCTGGTGTGTGCTCCAAGGTGTCAGCAGCTGTCAGCATCCTAAAGATCCCCCTCTGCATGATGCAGGCTGTCAGCAGAAGACAATCTGGTGAGGTGTTCTTTTTTCTAAGAATCAACACTTTTCCCTACATTTCAGAGTAAAGAAACTATTCTGGTGGTGACACCTGACTTTCTAGATAACAGGGGCCTAAAAATGGGCCAGGGAAAATAGTAACTGACCTAAATGGTTAGCTTCATGGTAAAGCAAAGGCACCAATGTCAAGAACAGAAAGATTTATAATTTTGTTTTCACATGGAAAACAATGAAAAATAATCTGCTTAAGCTTGTCATATGGTCCTCATTGGAGACATTCTGTGTTTATATAAGTGTGTCTGTACATATATACATGTGTAAGCTATTATATTATATCAGATTCTGACCTGCTACATAAAACAAGGATATCTGAAAATATGTCTGTCACTCATTAATTGTTCTTTTCCTTATGCATCTAAAACTTAGGGTTGGCTTATCCTGAATTCCCAGAGATTTCAACTTCAATATTAACAAAAGTAACTAAAAAGATCCTAAATGTTCTACCTTGTCCAGTTTGCATTTCACTTCATAATACACTTCATATACACAGGCTCAAGGACAGCCCATCTAACCAGGCTGGATGGCACTTGAATAATGTCAATTGTCATGCTACAATTTTCTACTTTGATAAGTGTAATTTTAGGTTCTTCTGAAAAAATGTAATTTACTTATTTAAATATCTATTTCAATTTACATTTAGTGTGATTTATGACCATTATCTCCTATCTTTCCTGGAAGCAACCCTTGCTCTGGTAATAGATATAAAGCCAGTGGGAAATGTGAGTAAAATGTGACGATATGAGAATCTTAAAAAATGCTGCCATTGACAAGCTGATTTGAAAAACCCCCACTTATTTCTACTGTGAAATCTGTAAGAGTAGATAACACATAATTTCTTACATATTGATAGTATTTGGTATTTTCTATATGTATATTATGGTTTTGATTTTTAAATAAAAATAGCTGCTAATCTCAGCTGTTGATATGTCCATGTCTCCTATGACCAAGCAAAACAACACAGCTGATAAAATACCATAAAATGAGCTCTCTGAAATGAGTAATTTTTTTGGGAATGAATCTGCGTCCATTCAGTTTAGTAAATCTCAGCATAACTAAAAGCACAGTCTATATAACATGTGGCAGAGGGTGGAATATTAATATATCTGTAAGATGTTGACAAGTATTGCATCTGTCATGAGTAGAGGCTGGAAAAAAATGTCCTCTTCATTCTGTCTGTGCTTGATATTTCTTATATTTCAAACAAGGAACGCTCTCATCTCCCCAGAGTTTGGCTGCTGCAGCCCTGCAGTGGAACATTTGCTAATACATTTGATACTGTCATGATGAAACTCAGACTATAATCTGCCAAGAACAGAGGTTGCCAGGTCAATCTTCTGATAAGTATGGCTGATTTGCCTCAATACAGCAGTGGAAAATATGCAAATTCACAGGGTGACTAATCACCCCTTGGGAAAACTTAAGTAACTGGTCTGAACTCCCCTGTAATTAAAACCATCTAGATAATGCAAACAATTGTCTGGTAAACATTTTGCACTGGAAACTTTCTGCAACTACTTATTCTGTGGCCTGGCTTTGTATCTGCCAAGCTCCTCAATACATTTTAAGCTCATTAAGGCTTAGCTCCTGCCAAGGACTTTCTGTCCCAAGTCATCCAGTGCTCACAGGTGGCAGCTCTGGTTGGAGGCTGGAACTATAACACTGTCGAGTATTTGTATCTGAGGGGGCAGCACATCACCTGTCTGTGGTCCCCAGCACCAGCAGAAGTGGCAGCAAGATAGAGGCAGCTGCACTTTTCAGAAGCACCTGAAACTCCTGATGAAATTACTGAGAACTGGAGATGTAGTACTGGGGGAAAATCAGCATGTGCAATGTTGGGGGCTTGGGATGCATATACATGAAAAGCGAGGGCACCAGCTGTAATTAAAGTCAGGTGCTTGTTACTTTATTTTGTTAAAGCTCCTGCCTTGTTCTCTTGCCCCATTTTTATCCAACATGTCTTTCCAAAATTGATAGCAAAATGGTTAATCAAAAGACTCTTAACCTCAGTTAGACTTCTGATCTAAAGACTAATAAACTCTCTGATTAGAGGAAACTGCAAATAAGTACTTTTATCACATGAAATAACAGATGCTTTTTTTTTTGGTCAAGTGGACTCAGTGATTCTGGAAAAATTGCTTTTACTACAGATTGTCGTTGGTTACAGTATTTCTCTATGGGATGTGTTCTGAATACATGTTCTAGACGTCTCCTACTGAGCACTGAGACATGAATGTTCAGGTTGTTTCTTTCCAGCTTCCCCACTCTTCCCTCGGAATAGGAGAACACTGGTAACTGCAGGGACTCTGAGATCTACTGGTGGTGACTTGCAGCGCTTATTTAATAGATCATGAGCTAATAAATAATATTGCACTTGGAAGGGGATTTAGTTTCTGTGGAATGAGAGCTACCAGATGAGGAAGAAAAAATGCAACATTCAAGTATCACATATTTCAAGCCCTGAGTAAGGCAAGAACCAGTGTAAGGGCATGTGTGCATGTGTGCTTTGTACCAGAGACTGGTCACAAGAGAGCAGTGAATTGAAATTTCAATTGCATGGGAGTTCAGCCAGGTCAATATCCAATAATGAACTTGAACCTTTATAACAGGCAAACAGTTGGACTGAGAGATGCTGTGTTGTGTGGTGATTCAGTCCTGAATCTGAATGCAGCTGAGCTGTGGAACTTCAATTTGCCTGATATCAGTTTCCAGAAATCACTGGTTGGTGGTCCAGAAGATTAGTTTTGTTTACTCACAGAAAGATACAGGAGAGGCTGACACAGAGATTTCCTTGTGCATTATGCTGAGGAATTCCCTTCTCCAAAACTGCTAGCTGACTGGGAGTAGACACCTCCCAGAAAAAAAAAAAAAAAAAAAAAATGCTGGGGAAGATCAGAATCTGCAATTCACCTTTGATGCCTTTTCCTGGTCTTAAAATCAAGAGGCAGACATGGTTAGAAGGGAAAAGGGATTTTACCTTGGTATTTATTTTAAGGATCCTTAGGTGCACACATCCAGGTAAAATGCACCTCAATGCACCCCGCAATGCACACCCCCAAAAGATCTGGAATAACATTATAGGTTTTACTAATTAGCATAACTATCAAAGATTCCCCAATGAGAGACTCCAATGAGCCCCCCCCCCCAAGGAGCCTTCCCCTGGATGGTTCTATCTTAGTTTACAGAATGTGTTCTGGAGAGGACCTTGGGGTCTGGGGCACACTGATCCCTAACTACGAAGCTTCTAAAATGTTTAGTCTCTCAGCTTGACAAACAAGGCCAAGAATGTAGGCAAAAAGCACTAAAGAATACAGAAGTTGTAAAAAGGTATAAAAGGGGCATAAAAGAAAAGGCAAAAAATCTTCATGGCATCACCTTAGCTCCCAGACTTCTTGAACAAGATCTTTGCAAAGCTGTTCAGAAAAATTGAAATATTTTTGGCTGGGAGCCACTCTTTTGCTGAGGCTCGGCTGTCAAAATTAATTGCTGCTTACTAGTATCCTCCTCCAACAGCATCTCCAAAACATTTGATGGAGCTTACTGCAACTGCAAAATGGGCCAGAGAAGCACTACAGGGACATTTGTTTTTCCATTCTAACAGTTCATGTTCCTATTTCTTCAGATTCAGTGTTAGGACTAGTTCATAGAGTACAGGCACAGAAAATAAAGTAGGCTCTTACCACAACCCAAGATGTGACAAAATCCTCTTATCACATCCTGTAAGTGGAAGAATCACTCAACAGAGTTCCATCACAGCTTAACTAGGGACCCTGGGCTAGCTGCCTCATTTTTTGATGGGTTCCTATTGGAAAGTGGGTGCTACAAGAGAGCCAGAGAGGGACTTCTTACAAGGCCATGTGTGACAGGACTGGAGGAATGGCTTCAAACTGAACAAGAGTGTATTTAGATTTGATATTAGGAAGAAATTCTTTACCCAGAGGGTAGTAAACAGGTGGAACAGGTTGCCCAGAGAAATTATGGATGTTCTGTCTCTGAAAGTGTTGAAGGCCAGGTTGGATGGGGCTTTGAGCCTTTCTAGACAGGTGTCCCTGCCCACGGCAGGGGAGTTGGAACTAGATGGTCTTTAAGATCCCTCCCAACCCAAACCGTTCCATGATTCCGTGGTATGTGCTGGATCTTGATCTTTCCACATTGTTGGCCTCTCAGGAATTTTAATTTGTAGATCTTTCTATTGCATGCAATCTTCAAGGCAAGAGTTAAATATCTGCTTTTGAGCTTGGTAAAAGCTATTTTTTTTTTCAAAATTTGTGAAACAGAGGTAGATCCAATCCTGGGGCAAAGGACAGAGCATAGACAGACCAGGACTTTACACTGTCAGATGGTGAAGAAACTCATATCCCTCCTGCCTCTCTTAAAACATGTGGGGGACACTGAAGTCCTTTCAGTTCCACTTCTACATCTGTTCTTAGTTAGAAACAGTAAAACTAAATGAAAAGAAATGGTGACAGTTGGGGCTACCAGAAGTAAGTATAAAGGGTGTTTCTTAACATTAGATACTTTTCCAATCCAGAGCATAGAGAAAAGATGTAAATGTCTCAGAAGAAATGAAGTTTCTGTTCCTCTGTGTCTCCTGCTGGTTACCAAATGTTATGGAAGTCTGCCTGAGGCTCACTAACACTAAAACTATTATCTATCTAAATCTGGGGCAGCTGAAGTTGCATTCATATGTTCATTAGAGCTATTCTGGAAATAGAAAATGAAAGATTCTGAAGCTATATTACATCGAGAAAAGTACTTTTTCATTCTACAGTGCTGCTCTGGCTATATCAACACGGCAGGTTGCCCATCTCATGTTAAATTGAACCAAAACCTGCTGCATACTGTGACAATGAAATAACTTCCAGTACCTGGGCTCTTACACTTAAAACCACCTGGCTAATCTTCTCTGCTCTCTCTGCCTGTAGAAGGTCATAATGTCAAGAAATAGCAGAATTCCTGTGCTGCAGGAATTCTACTGGATTGCTGGCTACGGCCTAGAGAGCTGAGCAAAGGACCTGAAAAAGTACCCCTCAATTCTGGTTTTAGGGGTTATCACACCACTAGTGCAGAAACAGTTGCTATTAAGTTGCCAAAACAGAATTCAGTATCATCCTTCAAAAGCGATTTTTCACATATCCAGAAAACTATATTCATCCTGTCAGATATGTTTTTCCAAATAGAAAGGAATGATGTTACTGAATATTTGCAATGTAAGATTTGTTTCGTTTTGTTTTCCTTTTAATATTCTTTATTTGACACATCTTGCTATCATGTTTTGAAATTATATTCTTTATGATTTTCATTGCCATGAATGACAAGAAAAAGGTCAAGTCTCCCTGGTGTCAAGCAATATAACTGAGGGGGGAAAAAAGTGTCTGTGTGGGTTTACAAAGTAAATGAAAATTGAGAGGCAAAAAATGGCTACATCCAAAATAATAGGTCCAGTAGCCCAGTACTGACCAGCATATCTCAGACAATTGCCTCAGCACATCGGCAGCTTAGCTTTTGCCAAGTTTTCTGAAAAAAGTAATTGTACGTGGGAATCTGAAGAACAGTTTTTTGTGATTGGTTATAGAGAATTTCCTAGTGCTAAATACCATGCAGAGGGTAGCATGAAATAAACAATGGAAGTTCTCATTTCTACACCAATGCAAACCACAGAGGAAGGACCTGGGTAGTCAGTGATGACAGACATTGAGAAGGAAAGATAAAGAGTCAGATAGTGGGGAAAACTGGACAGTGATGAAATGGAAAAGGAGAGGCTGATTATTACAGCCTGGAGAGTGTGGGAGAAGAGCAGCAGAAAGACTATCAGGTAGGCCTAGGTGTGCAGCATAGCCGGCAGCTGAAGGCAGCAGGTCATGTTGAGCTCAACAGTGCCAGACCACTGTAGAATAGAAGCTGGGTCTCAAGAAACAGTACAAGAGAGTACTAAGGATGAGATGATGAAAGTGTTAAGGGAACCAGACATATGAGCAGAAGAGTGTGAGGCTGGGGAGAAGCCAGGGCTGGTAGCAAGGTGAAGGGCCAGGCCAGGCAAAAGTTGGGTGACAGGGGTATGGAATTTGAATTTGTCTTGATGGGAGAGAGGGAGAGATTGAATTGGAAAGGGTAAAACACCATCAGAGCCACAGAAGCATGATCCCAAAAGGAAAAGGAGAAGGACAGAGAAAAGAGAAATGAGAGAAGAGGGAAATGCTGAGAACTGTATTGTGTATAATAAGAATGCTAAATGGCAGGTAGGAAAGAAAGGGGAACATGCTTACAATTTTTCAGTGAGCAGATCTGAGAAAGCTGATAGACAGAATATTCTGCAACAGCAGCAATTTCCTGTGTTTTCCTACTTATAGGAATGACCCAGATAAAATTGCAGTGTTCCTCATCTTACTTTTCTAGTAAAATATTGACATTGATTTTGTGTGCGAAGAGGATTTGCATGACTAAGAAAAAGTATTTCAAACAAGGAAATGGCATTAAGTTTATCCAGTCCTTGCTGCTTCTCTAGATGCTTGGTATTTCAGAGACTGTGTCTATGAAAGAAATAGCCTTTTCTTTGGTGCAGGAGTTATATTGAATGGTGCTCGGAAAATATCTTCCCTCACAAATGCAGGGGAAACAATAATCCCTAAGAATTTCATACTTGCATATGAACCAAACCTCTGTGCCTGACTTATCACTACACTGCTCTAGTTTTCCTCTGCATGAATTCTACTGGCACGAGTACACTTATGCTACCATAACACTGTACTAGAGAAAGACAGATTCCCACCTCCTAATTGCGTGCACCTCCTAAATGCTCCTAGTGGAGCATTTCCTATTGTATGAACTTGTGCCATTTGGAATTTTAAAGAGATTTCTGGGAGCAGTAAATTTATGTATGGTTTTCACTTTTTAAAACAAAATAGCAATTCTCCAGGCATTAGAAAAACTGAGCTAGAGAGGAGGAAAAGGTTGAATGGGCAGATTTACATCTGCATTTTTTCCAGAGTTTGGTTTTGGCTTATTATAGGCAAAATGTTGCCACAAAAATAGAATGCAAATGAATCCATTAATATGCAAATATGCAAGTCTAAAAATGACACTGTAAGGAAGAAAACAAAAATCCAAGGTAGATCTCTCAAGCCACTGTGCATTCATGTTTTCAGACAGAGAATTTAGTCATCAAACATGCTGTTGGTGGAGCATTCTCAAAACTGCTGCTCTTTTGGAACCCAGAAGAAGTGTGAGAGCATGACAAGACCTCGCTGTGGCTGTGAATCCATATATCACAGACTTCACCACAGAGGACCCCTTTGAAGATCAGCAGACTACTCAGTCTTTTACTGCTCTTATTTAGTCTGGCACGTCTTGTCTGAGACTGAGAAAGGAGATGACAGTTTTCTGAGATAAACCCTGACCTGAGGCTACCCATTCATTCAGCTGTTTTGGGAAGCCATTTGTTACAAGCCCATGCTCTACATACATGGAGCTTGCCTTTCATCTTCTTGGCCCTTCAGAGGTCATTTTATAAGTTTCCTTTTAATACCATCAGCCTTTTGGGTGAGTTGGGACAGATGAACACCATCAAGGAGAAGAAACACTATCTTGTGTTTGTAAATTCTGCCATGACTCTTTTGTGGCTTATTACCATGTCTGAATACTTGATTAATACTAGACAAAAAAGAATGAAGAATGCACTGGTGCCAAATCAAGAACTGAAACCACACCACCATCAGGCACGAAGTTATGTGATTTAAAACCACATCATTTTAAAGAATAGCCATGCTCAGTTTTTCTTACTTTTTCTTTTTTAGTTAATTGAAGTTTCTTATGTTTTGGACTTTACAGTGCTGTGTCTAAAATCTCTTAGCTTTGACTTAAATGAAAGTTGAGATTTCTCAGTACTCATTGAACTTCTGAGGAAGCCTTTAGGAATAATGAATTGTAAGTCTGACTCTGAAGTCAGCAGAACTAATTACAACACATGAATGCCCTAGAGATCCAGCTTAAATTAGAGCAAAGTTCTGCTCCCAGCTGAAGCAGCATGAGTGTGGAGTAGCAGACATAAAGATTTGTTCCACAAAAAATGAAAACATACATATACTGAAATGAGAAGATACAGATGTCCAGGTTTTTTTCTGTATTGTTAATTTAAAAAAAAAATAATCCAGAGAAACTGGAATAAATAATGCTATTTTGTAAAACCACAGACTATTTTCCAATTAAAAGTAGATTGAGATATTAGCCAATGATGTTTTCTAGACAAATATTATAATCTTAAATGTAGCCTTGAGCCAATAGTTGTTACAGCCATCTACTCAGGGTGTGTTCATCCCAGAATTTAGTGTATTGAAGAGACCCAAACCAGTAACTTCCACACATTGTGCAGCCCAGGATTCATTAGCTGGAGGATATTCTATGCCAGCACTTGGCTGACATGCCTTTTAAGCTTGTTTTCTGCATAGTAAATGACCTGGCACTTCTGGTTGTTGACTAGGCAGAGGGGATATGAACTTGGATGTTTCTGTATCTCCCACACTTTAAGTGTCTTTTTTCACAACTTGCAAATCCAAACCAAATTTAACTGTTTTTGCTTGCTATCCTTCACGGCTGGTGACTGGCTCAGCAGTAGCTGTGGGTCATGGGTTCATCCTCCTCTTTATCCTCCTTAGGAAAACCAGACACGTTGGGAAGGAACTTTTCCAATATTTATGAGTAGATGCTGTGGATAGCTTCTTTCAAAGGATGCAGTAAACAAATAAAGCATCTGGTGCCTTTTATTCTTACTTTTTGTAATCCTAGTTGTGTGTTCAATGCAAAATGTGCTATGTAACATACATATGTATATGTATATATATAATATATTGGTTGAATTTTGATTTTACTGCCGTCAAAGGCTTTAAAATTGGATATAATTATGTAATGTGAGGAACATGCTATATCCTTCTACATGAAAATCATCACTGCCCACCACAATATTATACAAAATTATATAATATAATTTAGTATAATACAATATAATACAATACTGACTGACAGCTGACACACTATTGCTTGGTAACTGAGAAACCTCTCCAGAACAAGTCAGATAGAGCAAGAATAAAAGCAATGAAATATAGCTCTGGGTGAGTAACAGGGAAGGTGAACAGTCGTTAGAGAGTAAGTAGAGCTATAAGTGGTTTTCAGAAGCCCCAAGGATTCCTGACTGCCAGTTGTCAGTGCTGAAAACATGGATTGAACAGGACATGCAGAGTCAGCTAATGCTGTGCCAGTGCTCCAGGAAAAAGGAACTCAAGCACCAGTAGGAATGAAGCTGAAGGGCTGATGAAGTCCATTTGGCTTCTGCTGGCTGCTTTGTACCTCACTGATTTTTTCCCTCCATCCAGTAATAACTTAATCTCCCTCTGTTTCCTTTGCACATTCTCCTGTATTTATATAACTCTGTAACCAGGACAGTTATAGCATCCGAAGTGGAATATCTGCCCCTTGGTCCCTCCCTGTGGTGTTGCTGTTCTATGGTGGAGGCAGGGCTGGGTACTAATCACTTGCAGAAGGGCTGCCAGCTTCAGACTCTTTCCTAGGTCTTCAAATACATACTTCAATCAAGTTACATAAATCAGACCCGTCTGGGCTTACTGTCCAGCCTGCAGCTGAACTTATTTCTCCCTTTCTGTTTACTGAAAGCTGCAATTGGACATATTAGCCAGTCAAAAGGATAAAGTCTTTACCTCCTTCCTGTAATTTTTTTTTTTTTTAATTTTCTAAGGAGTATCCAGGCACTTCTAGCTCTGTCAAAGAAGGTGAATTACAGAGGCAATTACTTTTGTCCCTTCCTTCTTTTCTCTTCCTGCCCCCCAAAACAAGAAACAAAATGATTCCTATTAAGGTAAGAGCAGATAAACCAGACCAAATTGCTTTACTCCAGGGGTTCAGTGTACACTGCTCTGCACAGAAATTACCTGGTTTATGGTGCTGTTTGCCTTACACTGAGGGAAAGAATATCGATTTCAGAATAAGGTCTTACAAAAACATAGACTTCTATGGCAGAGCTGAGCTGTAAGCTGCCTTCTAAAAGCCATATATAAATGAACTCCATGACAGTTCATATTACAGTTATAAATAAAAAGGGATAGAAAAGGCCTCACCTGACACCCTGACTGGTTTTTGCAAGTGTTACTTTGCATTCCTACAAGTCAAATGAAAATTCCCAAACGCTGGCCATCATCCAGTGATATTTCCCCACGCCCTGGCTCACCACCTTGGCAGTGTTTGAAGAGCAGTGGTGCGTTGTAATTGGTGGTTTTTCTGAGCCCATGCAGACGGCAAGTGTCGTCAGGGAGCATTACTGGGAATGGCAGTGACTTCGAGCCTTGCTCCAAGGCTCTTGGCAGCACAGGATACCCTATGCCTGCACCCCAGCCAGCCAGACACATACCAGACAAACGGAATGCTGAAGAAATGGTGTCACCCAAGCCAGTGTCACCTAATCTGAGTGGCAAAATCCTTCAGTCAGTGATAAGAGAGCATTCTGGAAGAGGTTTACTTCTTGTTTCAATGTGGCCTTCTGGACCTGCTTCAGAGCTGTCTGCAGCACAGCATCAGGTGTTCTGGTATCTGAAAAACAGATGGCAGGGAGTCCACAAGGCCACTTGCAGTGGCACATACCTGAGGGTACTGACACCTCTGGGTCTCTTAGTTCCTCCCTGGTAGGGTTACCATAGACCTTGAAAGACATATTCATCATATTCTTTGGAAAAGTCATTGTGGAGACACTGAGCAAAGATGTCCTGGAGATAATCTGAGTATCACCCTACTGTGACAACCCTCAGAGCAACAGAGGCCAGCAGTGAGGTGTTTTCACAGGCCACAGCTGCAACTCAGAGAAGAAAAAAGGGCCACAGACCACCATCTGAAATACTTCTTTTGTCATCTCTCATCCCCCCCTCCTCCCTCTGGAGCTTTCTGTTTCAAGACATAGTGAGAATCCCAGATTGCTGCAGCCTTGTCCCCTTCTCATGAACCTTGGGGACACAGCATGGTCTTTTCTGTAACTTCATTCTCCCAAATTCAAAGCCCAATGGGTTTTTTTGTGATTTTATTTACTGATTACACCACACGCAGAAGATGAGAAATGCTGTGGGTGTGAGGTTGGAAAGGATTCCTCATTGGAATATATATTGTGGAATGAAAAAAGCCTCCTCAGTGACTCAAGAGTGTTTTCCTCAACCAGAGAAGAACACAACGGTTTTGGGCTTTCCTAAGGAACTTCTTCTACCACAGCAGCCAGGACTTCTTGAGAAAGAGGTTGTTTCTGTGTCACAGGAAGAAAGGGTATTAAAATTTGTCATTAAGGTCAGGATAATAATCCGGGCCAGAAGTTCTTAACATCTTGGGGTTTATCACTAAGTAAACAAGAAGAAATGAGTCACCAGTAGACCAAACTCTACGAAAAGACAAAAAAACCCACCCCAACCTCAAAAATAAATAAAATCTTTTCCCTGTGGTCTGTAGTCCTGTTTCAGATATGAGGTTCTGTAAGACTACATGTAACTTCAGCTTGTGAGTGACAGAACTAAGAGGACTTGATTAAACCTGCAGCACAGACACAAGCTAAAGGAGAAGGAGCAATGGATAGGATATTTTGATAGACATGGGGAAACTGTGCCCTGTCCTTCTGTTCAGAAGGTATTTTAGTTTGCCTGTGAAGCAAACAAGGCAGTATGTCTGAGATAAAAAAACCCTCTTTTCCTATTCCTTCAAAATCAAAAGTTGTTAATGGTTAGGAAAGGGGGGGGGGGGGGAGGGAAGAAATACGTACCTAGAGGAGCCCTTCTTTTTGATGGAAAATAATAAATAAAGCAATGTTTGGTTTAGGATTAAAGAGTCAAAGTGTTTGTGTGCTGGCATACAGACCATTTCTGAGAATATCAGAGATGGAAAGAAGCCTTTCCTCACACCTGTGAGCTTTCACAAGGGAGCAGAGAGCAGACAGTTCCCTGCCCTCAGTGTCAGGCAGTACCCAGTGACAGTGCAGTGTTTTACTTTCCACTGATGGTCGCAACGCCCCAAGACAATTCTTCACCAGGCAGCCAGCAGGAAATACATCTTGGTTTGGTCTGGCCACATTGCGCACACAGTTAATCCCTGTAACTCCCATCACAATTAAAAACTCTGGTTTAGTTCCTAGGAAGACACTGCCTTGCTATTTTAATGACCCAATTATTTTTACAGTGGCTGTTACACCAAGACTTGGCTTCCAAACTCTTCTCTGCAGGTCAGACAGTTCTCCACAGGGATTGTCACTGGTGCAGGGATTGTCACTGGTGCAGGGACTGTCACTGGTGGCTGTGCAGGTGTCAGCAGTGGCACCTGCTAGACACCAGTGCCATTTGCTGCCCTCCCCTGCAGGCAGGTGACTGAGTAATGAGCAGTTCATCTGAGGACATGCTGTTGCAAGCTGTACTCACTGTTTTCCATACACCAGTTTGTTACAACTCTTATCTAAAAGTGCCCTATATCAGCAGGGGTAGGCTAGGTTCAAGTGTGACTACAAAGCTCACAGGCTGCCTGGATGCTGGGGTCCAGCTGCAGTGTCCCCTGTCCCTCTCCCAGTGGGTGTTTGATCAGTGAACAAGCCTCAGCATGAGCCCAGTCAGCATTTCTGGAGGCAGATGATCTTGGGACCAGAGCAAACTTTCTCACCTAACTTGCTGACTCAGGATGCTTCAAGGCAATGATCTCATGTCCCATTTTGCTAATCCTTTCTCCCCTTTCAGGAAGCAGCTGTTGATTGCTTGTTGGTTGGCAACTTGATTAAATTGCTGCTTTTGAAATCAAAGGCATCAGTAGCAGTTATGCTCTGTCATTTCTGTGCTGACCTTCAAAATATTCTCAGCTAAGGGCCATCTGCCACTGCAGTCTAGCGAGCCAGTCAGGGATAACATTTCTATTGCATAAGATTTCACAGCAATTTGACATTTATTTTCATTCTGAACTGGAACTAAAACTCAACACACTCAGACTTTCCCTGTCATTGAAGTTCTTAGTGCTAACTCAAGGAAAATCTTTTTTTATTCATAATGCTGCAGTATTTGATAAGGTAACAGTATTTGCCTTCAGTAATGCTGAAAAGTTGAAGTATAATGTTGGAAAAAAATTATGAAATATTAATATGTTAAAATTAGTTTAGTGATGCATTTAGATATATTGACTTCGCAATGAAACATGAAAATATATCTAAATGAGGAATTCAAAATATTTTGAGTGCATCAAGCATAATTGGGAAAACAGAGACAGCAGATTTGAATCTGGTTTTGAAAATGTAGTGGTATTTAACATATATTTGCAGCATCATATTTCTGACAAGAGGTATTTTTCTGTCTTCTGTCCAAAATCTATGTCTGGTTCTAATAATCAGATGGTGTCCTGGTTTAGCTAAATACTGTCTTACCCTGCTCCTTAGTGCAAGAGTTCTAGCTTCCCTTCAGCCATGTATCATTCCTTTTCCTGTAGCTTCTGGGAATGTTTCTGGGTGCATGATGGTGACTGACAGTCTTCTGCTGGACTTTTTAGTTAAGCTCTGTGACAGACTTTTACAGCTCCCTGCTGCAACTTGCTGCCAAATCCCTACCCAGAAAGGTCTCCTAAGTTGTCTGTTGCTGGCTGCTTGTAAGATCTGTGTGAGCACTGCCCCACTGACTCGTCCCCATCCCCTTGCCTTGCCTAGCAGCAGTTCTGCTGCTTCTCCTTTTCCCACTGCTGTCAATGTTGGCATTTTAAAAAAATTTCGGAGCTGCTCTGTCAAGATATATATTCGGACACTAAGTGCAGAACATGTCTGACTTCAGACCCTTACTTCAGGAAAAAAACTTATTAGACCAGCATTCAGCATTAACCTGCCCTCTTCCCTAATTAGATTTTGCTCTGTGCTTCAAGTATGATTTCCTTACTCCATGGTATTTAACAGCATGGGCCTCTATCACACCAGAGACTGCTCTCCTCTCCTTGAGACAGACAAGCTGGTTGCAGTGAAAGGACTTGGACATGCCTTTTACAGGTAAAAACACCCCATGGCCTACCAGTAAGAGAAGGAAATAGAAATGTCATGACAGTTTTTCTCTAATAGCATCCAGACTGGCTGTCTTCCTGGAAATCCCAGAAGGTTTCTCCATTCTATTGGACTTTGGGGAAGAAATGTATAAGACGTAGTTAAAGAAGTTGATTTTGAGAAGTTATTCTGGGGCATTAGCACTGCCTGCTTTCTGCATCATGGTTAAACATTACAAGAGTGCCCAGAATCTTAGGAGAGTGCTCAGACCACTGGACAGATGCATTTTGTGTAAATTAGTAGTAAAACGAGTTCAGGAAACAATTCAGATATGTGAGCTTCCACTCCAGCTGTGGGGTACAAGGTTTATGAAATGTTTTCATGCATGATGTCTCGTGGCAGGTCTCATGCTGTTTGTACCTTTGTGTTTGACAAATTGTTTTAAAAAGAGAGCAAAGATACTTGGCCCTTTTTTTGCCATGTATTTGGATGTGCTATTATGGTGTCAAGTAGGATAGATCACCACACTGATGTCAACAATATTTAAAAGAATGTAAAACTGAGACTAGTTAAGGGTTGTGGCAGACCTCACAGACAAACTTCTCCAAGCATGAAAGAAGGTACCTAATGTTCTCATTCAAGGTAGGATATGAAAGTAATAAAAGGCTAAAAACAAATCCAAGAAGAGATTTAGGCATAGTGAATAAAGTGAGCATCTTTGTATCTGTCTGATCCTTAAAGCCTTTCGGAATGTGCTTGTGTATTTTGCATTAAAAAGTCAATGAATAAAACCCATCTCTCTTTCATCTCTCTTTCAAGAGACCTCACTGAGATACAATTATATTCTTACAGTTTGCTATCACTCTCCAGACTTGTGATCTTCCTCTTGGCCTGACAGTATCTAATCTTGGCCAGGAGACGCCTCACAGTTATCAAGTCTCCTTCCATGAACCACCTTCTGAGGATATGGCAGGTGACACCATGTTCTCCTCAGCCTGAAGAGACCTGAAAACACACAGGTCTTTGCATTCTAGGTAAGTGCTTTAACCACAAGCATTCAGCACAAATAGGAGCAATAACATCTCATCCAGGATCAGCAGCAGGTAGGGCCTATGAAAAAAGAAAGAGATGGGTGGCTGTGCTTGAATGGGTAGCTTAGGTGCCTTAAGTTTTGGAAAGTACAGTTTTCTCTTTCTCCTTGACATACTATTCAGACTCAGCTGCAGGAAAACATCTCAGTCCCTGTGTGTGATAGTCCTTCAGACGAATCCCACTTTGATCTTTTCCTCTTGGCTGTTTTATAGGCTCTGGTATTGTGTGTCCAGTCTCCCCACCTCTGAACTCTCTGTCTGCAGCACTGGGAAAATAAGTGGTGCGGACAAGGCTGTGAATTCTGCTCTCATAGCCAAGACCTCCGACACTAGAGTGTAACAGTGTGTGGTATCATCTTTAGTTCATGGAAGTAGAAAAATAGCCTCTGGAAACAAATGCTACTGTAAAACAGGTGTGGGAATGATAAATTTTTTTCCTGCTGACCAGTATATCTCAAGCTATCATTTCAATTCAGACAAAAATGCTGCAAATATTTGGGCAGAGTTCTAAACAGAAGTCACCTGTAAACTCACCATAACCCAAGAAATACTCCTAAGACCTCATATCCAGACTATCTACTCCCAAGCGTAAATTTCTCTCCCAGAATTTAGAGTGAAGGAAATTCAAAGGAACAAATGTACTCTTCATCTTTTCATGTCTTCTAAGCTTTAAACGTTTTCTGACATGAGTTATCTCTTTTGATACTTTGGTACAAAGCTAGCAGAACAGAATCCTTAGAACAAAATTTTTAAATGTAGAGTTTTAATTTAGTATAAATGTTTACTGCTTCTGAAGACAAATTCTATATGTGGGAGTCACCATTTACAGAGTGGACCTTGAACATTTTATCAGCTGGTATCACTACAAATATTGAAGGGTTTTCCTGCAGGTTCCATTTTTCATCCCCCTTTTTTCTTGTCTCCTCCTTTGAAATGCTTCATTGTGCACGTTTCTCATTGTCAAATGTTTTTAAATTGCTTCTGGCAGAAACGTTTTACAAGTGGGGAGGATGCCCCAGGCTTCTTCCTGGAAAATAGGAGACTCTGTGTGTGGGGAGGCTGACGCCAGCTCTGCAAACCTTGTAGCTTTGCATAAAAAAAAGTATTTTTTTGAGTAAACAATGGAATCCATTATTTACAGACTGTATTGTAAACATCTGTGGCAGAGAAGTCTTCTTACTGTATGCCTGCAATGACAAGGGCAAACCCAGCACAGGAAGAAGGAAGGACCAACCCACTTAACAGAATGAGACTTACTTGAATTCATTTTAAAGCCACCAACAAACAATCAATGGTTTAGCTGACGCAGGACATAAGCAATAAGAAATATTAGGATACCTACGTGACATTCTGGCTCCATCAAAACAAGCAGGATGTTTGAAATGGGCATTAGAGGTCAAGGCTCATTTTCTAATTTTTTCCTAAAGAAACCTCAAAAGCAAAACAACTAAAATTGCTCAGCTTAGATTGTAAAAAGAGTGTTAAATTACGGTTTTCTGGTTGATTGAGGTACTTAACACATATTTTTTTAGACACTTTGATAACTACACAAAAAATGTGAATATTGTGCTACCTCTAAAAAAGGAAATAAAAACGATTCCTTTATGGACCTTGGCAAAGGACATTTCCACATTGTTACTGGCTGTCTGAGCTCTTGGCCTTAGGTCATCTGTTGTTTCAATTAGTCATTAGTGCTTTTGACTTCAGTTGTTGTATTCAACTTCATTGCCTTGGAACCGCACCGAGGAGAGATTGTCCATCATTCTTTGCCATGTTGTACCAAAGGCAGTCCTCCAGGAAGTCCCCACAGCCTCTCTGCTGTGTACTCATCCCAACTTTGAGGCTCCAAAGAATGTTGGGGCAAATGTTCGCTGCCATTTTTTGACAGAAGACTGAATTTCTAACTTTTATTCCTCCCCAAAATACTCTCTACTTCAGCTGTTGAAAGCAGCCAGAACTAGAATTCAGATTTGGTTCTCTCCTTTTTTTTATAAATTTGGTTTTCACATAGTTAATCAGATACAATAATCTGTTTTCACATTCTTCTATCACCAAACCTTTTCCTGATTTATATTACCTGGTTTAGCTAATCTCTTTGCAGTCAAAGGTACAGAGTGTGTCCCCTCTGTCACAGCCTTCTTGTCTCTGCCCGCACTCCCTTAAGGCTGGCCTGATCACCAGATGCTTTTCACTTTTCACAGGCTTTAGACAATGCAGATCTTGGTGCAACTGGAGCTACTGTCATCAGCACAAGATGGAAAACCTGAATGTGCTTCTGCAAAACTCAATCCCAACTGATGTTTTTGTGCTAGTCGACACTCCAAATAAAGGTTACCTTTCCCAATGTTCTAGAGAAACAAGTCACAGAATCTAGAATAAATGCTATTTCTTATATACTAGTACCTTGCCTGTCCATAGGAACCTTTTGGGAGGCAATGGGAAGTTAGTCTTCAAGAACACTTCAGACTACTCAACGTTGCCTCAATCAGAAAAAATGTTGGTGATACTCTCTATATCAGCAGTTATTAAATGGTGCATGAGCGCTGGCTAAAGCCACCGTTATAAACAGTTGTACTTAAAAAAACTAAGCCAAGAATTTTCCTTCTTCTCATTCTCTAAAGTTTGTCATTTAAAGCTCATCAGTTAAAACCTTACAAACATCAGTGAATACATTTGAACAAGCTAAAAATTATGCTTCTATATAAATTTCTTTTTGTTTCCATCTTTCAGAGAGCAGGAATTCTTCTCTGTGACATCAGTCAGAATGTTGCAAAAATGAAGAGGTTAAGGAACTGGGATTTTATTACTCACAGTGAGCCATACTGTGTCTTATGAAGAATTCCTCTGTACATGTGTACAGTACTCCAAAGGTAGGACTAACTCAGGAGCTTGTGAGATTTGTTTGCCAAACTTCTAATGATTTTTTTTCCTTTCTTGCTAGTTTTTTAAGGTAAAGATACTTAGCAGAGTGGCTTGATTTACTAAACACAAATTATTACATGGACAACTATGTATGGCACAAGTGAGCACACTTGCTCTATTCATTGGAATAACTCTGTCATACCAGGAGTGGATCTTGCCTGGAGCTGTTAGCCAAGAACAATCTCTTCAGCAAAAGGAATTTCTAGTGGCTAACAAAACAATTATTCTAATTGTACAAGCTAAAAACTGGTCACGACATAGACTCAGAAAGCTGGAGATGGTTTGCTCATTTATTCCCTTCCTAAAACAATGCAAGAGTGTTCCCTACACAGCAATTCATGTAATGCAGATTTTATGCAATCTAGCCTGATTTTAAATAACATAACTTTACAGTTTTCCAGACACTTTACTTGGGATGCTGTTCACAGTCTAACAGACTGTAAGAAATAATTGTTTCTTTTCAACCTACAGCTTCTTTTTCAGATGTAAATCATGACGGTCAATGCGCCCCAATGATTCTGTCTCCTCTCACCTGATAGAACCTTCAGGATCTTCTGGGACAACATCATTCAAACCATCACATTCCTGCTAGACAGGCTGTCTGGATGCAACATTTTCAACTAGACCAGAAATTATTGTGGGCAAATATGAGGGAAAAGAGGACAAGAAAAGATAAACTGGTTAAAAAATGCAAGCTTGTAACCCTATTCTTCAACAGATTAAAATGTTGCCTTTGTGACCCAGGGTAGCATTTGTGTGCCTTTAAGCCCAATTCTGGCTATAGTCAGGTAGACATTGACTGACCTAAAGCTGTGTCAGTACCTGCAGAAAAGGCCCAACAGGTGACCATGGCAACATCATCCACTGCTTTCTTTTGCAGAGTTCACAGCTGGTGACCCTTGCTCAGTGCCTAATCCTAAAGGTCCCATTTCCCTATGCATTTATTTTTAAAATATTGACTTAATGGGATGGGACAGAAGAATGTGGAATGTGTCCTGAACACCCACAGGAAACGAAATGGTTTAGAGATGGCTGTGGATGCCAGAAAATCTGCAACACGGAACTTGAAAAGCTCTGTCCAGGTCTCTGACTACAAGTAAAAAGATAACCTGCTTTGGCACAGACAGTGATGCTGCTGTTCAAAAACAGACCAAGTACAATGGTGGCAGAGTACGAAGAAATGTGTGATGAGAGATTAACATCATGGCTTTCCCAGCCCTGAAGTGTAGGACTTCACCTTTGATGGTGAAGCCATCCCAAACTCGGATCTTCCAGTAGTGGACAGGAAGTCAGAGGGGTGGACTACACAGAAAAGAGCAATGCTCACTGTTAGCATCTTGATTTTGCTAGAAATTCCCATCCTGAGCCATCCTCCACCTCTACATACACAAAAGTAGGTGCATGATTTTCTTTTACACACTATTTGTCACAACCTATAAGAACTCTTGTACATTTTCCAAAAGAATAAATGTAAAACAAAATTTAGTGGATGGCATTTTTTTCCTTTTTTCCCCTCAGAGTACTTCATAAAAGTATTTAACATAGCCAAATAAAACTCATGTTAATGATGAAAAGCTTTAGGTTCCTGTGGCAACTTATATTTAACTGCCTTAATGAAAAAAGGGCAAAAAAAATCGTAACTTTTTCCAGAACTATAATGATTCTTCTTTCACTCTTATAGCAGGAATCATATATATGCCAATGGTACATAAATTAGCAAATCTCCTTCAAATATTAACATTAATGTATGACATCATGAACTTTATGTGAAAATGGACGAACATGAAGTTCTTTTGGCATTCTATATATGCACATTTCTCACCTTAAAATAAAAGCCATTAGTGGTGATATTTTCAGTCCAGTTCAATACATTGTTTTCTCCAGCATAACCAAGTGATCCTGTCTTTTAAGGAAGTCTAGGACAGGCACTTGGCTAAGTCTAGCCTAGCAGACCTGGAAAGGGAATAAATATAACACCAGCATTGTTAGGAAATGTAGGTTTGTAGTGCAGAAAGGAAAGGCAGATTTTGCTTTAAGTGTTTTAGAATCATTAGAATCACAGAACCAGTAAGGTTGGAAAAGGTGTCTAAGATCATCAAGTCTAACTATTAACACTGCCAGGTGCATGTTTTAAATTGCATTTTTGAAGAGCACAAGCTTACTGTCATTGAGGTGAAGGAAATCTTGATACAGACTACATCTAGCAGATGCACTGTAGAATTAAATAAGTCTAGGTAATGTTTGGAGCTGGAAACTGGAAAGTTCACATTTACTACTGAAAGCCAGTTTATGCAAAGCGAAAGTCAGTCTGAGTGTGAGATCTAACGAGGGACATTTAAGGACCATATTATAAAAAAAGATGAAGAGCAATGGAGTTAGTGTCCTGCCTCACCTTTCACAAAGCTTTCAGCTCAGATCTGATGGAAAATGCCATTCCTACTGTGTTTTGTTACTGCCTAAGGACAGACATTTTTTAGGCCCCTTCTCTGCAGCTGACTTACATCCTATCTGCATGGTTTTCATCCTTAATGTCAGATCCGTAATAACATCAATTCATTATCCTATGGAAGTAAATTTCAATCCAGTAGAGGCAGCATTGGGAGGCATATGGCAAGTAGCCTGCAGCAAACTAATCTGCCGACAAAGCCCTCCTCTTAATGCTTTGACTTTGACAATGTCTTTGTTTTTATGCAGTGCTTCAGCATTTCACTTCCATTACGTGTGTTTAGAGGAGGGTAGGCTTCTGTAACATTTTCTCTGAAATTAAATCCCACTGCTTTCATTCTAGAAGTGAAAATCCCTCCTAGAAATTCTTTCCAGCCTCTGAGTGCCCTTTCTGGGTACCCTGCGGCTACAACCCTATCGTAACACAAACCCCGTGGGTTTCAACTCAGCTGTTCAAACACGTGGATGACCTGAACAGTTAACAGTCACTCAATCCTTTTATCTGTCCCGCTTCAGCTCTTTGGGAACAGCTCTTCATTTTCTCCGTGTTTGTATCAGGGCAAGTTTGAATCAACATCTCTTCATCACAACACATCATCTCTGGGAAAAACACTTATAATTGTTAAGGGAATGAAGCAAACAAGCAAGCAAGTAAGTGTTGACAGGTGCATGTAATCCAAAAGTTTAGTGTCACTGTGCTGGAACACAATTGCCTGAAAGAGAGAGGAAAGAGCAGGGGTTTTTTTGTTCTTTAAGTTCCAATATTAGAATATCTCAAGGGACAGACACAGTCTCTTTAGAGCAAATATACTCCTTTTGCATTTTGAGCCCATCTGCAAATGATTCAGAATGTGTTTCAAAACTTGAAATTTGTACAGCTTTCTTCATTCTCCAACTGAACAATATAAAGAATTTTTCAATGGTATTTTATTGAAAAATGTGACACTACGGACATAGACTGATCATCCATTTCACTTACTAGTCCTTTGCAAAAGCAAAGGGGGATGAAATAAGAAATGTGAGTCCAAGTAACAGGACAGTTGAAACTGAGCTTGCTCAGAAGTCAAAGTTCATGAAAGAGAGACAAGAAGGAAAAACACCCCAAAGAATTGCTAATGAACTTTTCTGTTCAAAATACCAATACATGAGAATGGATTCAGATTTCAAAAAACAATGTAGATCATGCTTTTCACCTGTTTTTGCATTGCATATAGTCACTGTGTTTTTAGTGTATCATCTGCTGCCTGGAGCTTCTTGAACTGGAGAGATGTGCTATCATAACAAAATTCTGCTGTGAACTGTTTCACCACAGTCACATTTCTCCCCACATGTGGTTGCTTTTCAGTGGTTCATAAAAGCAAATCATGCACACAGAGGTTAAAACTACATGTTGTCTGATAAAAAGCACTGCATAAAGCCAAGCTATCCATAATATCTGTGTTATTAGAAGCTTTATGTCACTTTTTCCAGTCAGATGGTGCCTGATCTAATGTCCATCCAAGATTATGGCAAGATTCCCATTGAATTAGTGGATAGTGGATCAGCCCAAAACTCCCAACAAAAGGAAGCAAAGAAAGGAGACTGCAGGCAAATACATAGTGTGCAGAGTTTACTCTCAGTGATTCACAGAAGCAGAGGTGCTGAGGTCTTGGAATTTGTATTTTTCCTCAGCCATGAAGACTTCAATGTATGAGGAGCTGAGGGAGCTGGGTCTGTCATCCACCTCTACTATGTGTGCCAAGTGAGTGTAACCATTAGGCAGAGACATGGGCTGCAGCGCAGGCCCTGAGATACTGCAGTCTTGTGTCTTCCATGGCAGAGATTCAGGAGGGAAGGTGGGGAGAAGTAATCCCCCAAAGTACATGAAATCCTCCAGCTGGGCCACCTCCTGGAGATGATGGAAAGGGAATTTCAACGGTAGACTCCAAGGCCTCACATTTTCATAGGAAGAAAGCATGTGGATTAAATAGATACCATTACTAGTTCTGGAGTCAGGGAGAGGGAGGCTCTGGACACAGTTCACAAGCCATATCCCAGATTAGGCCTCGGAGCACACATAGAGCCTGAAGACCCATTCTGAGGGAGGAGTCAGGTTAGGGATGTAGTTATTGAGAACAGCACCTACAAAGTAAAGGTAGCCTTGTAAGAGGCTACCTGTTAGGTTTGTAAATCTGAGATTTGTCTGATGGCTCTCATCCTAAACATGACCTTCTTCTAAACTCAATGTTCTCCTAAGAGTTGTCCAAACTCAATGAACTGCCCTGGTGGCTTGGTGCTCCTGGACAAACCTTTGAATGATTCTTAAAAGGCAAACTGTAGCCAGGTCTTACTCAATGTGGATTTATTATGCTCAAGCATATCCCAAATCCCCAAAGCAACAAGTTTAACCTATGTGATCCATCAGACTGTTCATTAGAGTTTCCCTCTTCAGAACTCACAGGTGCATTTATATGAGATGGAGCACCTTGCACTAGCAGGAGGTGATATTTAATAATAGATCTCAGACCAGCCTTGTGTTAATAATTTATATAGATTCTCCATTCAAAAATGTTCTTTTCTGCTGTCTATGGAAACTCTGTACCTATTTCCTAAGTCTGTGATTTCACCATAATTTACTTTGTGAATACATTGCTCAGAGGTAGATCCAGCCAGCAAAATGACTGGGGAAAAAAAAAGACACCTTTTTTCCTCTTATCAAAATAGCCAAAATGGTATTTAGTGCTGATTGTGATGCTACTAATAGGAATAATGAAAAGATATGCAAAAGAGCTACATCAGCATAGCCAGGTTGGCTACAGATGTAGATATGCATAGGATGAAGTGAGGGATAACTGGCTGAGAGAGCTCTTAACTAGTCTCTTTGTTCTTGTGCAAGTTGCTGTGAAGATTGCCCAAGCTACAACTGAAGATACAATCTGAGCACAGTGACTGCTGCATTCCCAGGAACAAAGTTTTAAGATGACAAATTCAAATGCTTTTATCTGAAGGCAGAATCTGACTTTCAATATCTTGATCATAGGTGACATATTAAAGAGAAAGCATCAACATAACCTCGATAGCCCATTGTGACTTTGTGTACCTGGCAAGCAGAAACCTTACCCTTTCACCTGTCACTGAAAATGATTTGATATGGAAATTAGGCTGGAATTCCACAGGGCCATTGTCACAGTTATTCACATTGACTTCAATGACTATTGCCATAATAAACATCACTAAAGCACCAAGTGCCCGGTCCTGATGGATTGCTTCATTAACTAATAATTGCAGGCTATGACCAGCTTGACCCTGTAGGGTGTGTGTTCTCTCCCCTTGAAAGTACTTCTCAAGTAATTACCTGGCTACTAGTGAAGAAACCATCACTACTATTTTTAAAACTTTCTTCAGAAGTTCAGAAAGTTTCTTGCAATGCACTTTTTAATTCGTTAAAAAAAAAAATCTCCAGTTTTAATAGTAAGTGTTCAGAGCATGTATGCATGTGTGTGTGTGTGTGTGTCCCCATACTGCTCTGGGGATTATAGATCAATACTGTGTAATTCACTTTAGCATCATCTGAAAATTCTTTTATGCCAGTGGTCCAACACAAAGTTGGTTTAGTTGAAATGTCAACTGTACTCTAAACATTTGCAAAAGTATATATTCCTTTCAAAATACTAATAAGCATTTAAGAGAACTAGAAATGTTTTAATTGAAAGCAAAACACTGGTCCCACAACACCAAAAAGTCCTTCTGCAACTGTAATCATAGTAATAGGGTCTGCAGTTCTTGCAGAGCTGGGTGAATGGCTGGAAACCAGCATATCAAGAAAGCAAAATCAGTCCACAGGTATTGCCCAGATATTCTCTTGGCTGACATACATGCAGTTCCTGTCCAAGGGTAAGAGAATAATTCACTTAGTACCCTGAAGCCAAACCAGGACATAACACAGGACACGTTGCTCTTCTTTAGAGTTTCCTCAGTACCCTGTATAGTCCCAGTCTGTCTGTCCCAACTCTTTCTGTTCCTGAATATGCAGCTCCTCCAAGTCCCAAACAAAGGATGCTCAATGCAAAAAAAAAAGATAGGCAGGTAATGATATCTTCTAAATATTTGCTGTGGGTGGGATTTTCCCCACCAACTGATATAGGGGAAAACCAGATAAGGCACAGTCACCTAAACCAAATGTCCCTAGCAGATACATGCCAGTCAGCAGAAAGGCTCTGATTTAAAGTATCAGCACACAACAAATGTAATCAAAAGGGTGTGAGTAAAGGGAAGCCCCTGACAATAGTCATTGGGTTTGATGTCAGATCATGTATCAGGGATCCATATTTGCTGTTGTAGCAGCTTCATGAAAAGCATTTTAGTGCTTTAAGGATCATCCAAGTGGCATGTGATTGTTAAGAGGACCCAGGAAGGAGGGAGCTGAAGGATGGGGAGATTAATGGAAAGGTGAAATATGTGGAAGTCCCAAATACCTATCTCAGTATAAACACAGCTAGCATGAGCCCCTTGACCTTTTGAGCTGCCCACAACTGCTAGATGTTAAGGAAGCAGTGCCATGCTGGGTTTTTTTGCATAATTAAAGGAAGTCTGTATTCTAATTCCTTCATCTGTGGTGGTGTCACAAACCACTGAAACTCTAAGAGCAAATTATGCAAAGTGGAGGTATGACACAGCTTCCTGATCTGGTCATTTTGTGCTTGTAAGATACACATACATTTAACGCCATGTATGAAGAACACCTCCGGCTGGAACGTCATCCTAAGCTTGCTTAATTAGTCAATTGAAGTAATTCCATATGTTTGACCCCAAACTCCCTCAAGAGTTCCCACCATCGATCAGAGGGAGGTAGTCACAGACACAGGAAGTAATCATGTTACCAAAACAAACCCAGCTTACAATTTGACAGTTTCATAGATTGCTTATGCCACACTGCACTGAAAAATAATAGCAAAAACACATTGATGAAGAGATTCAAGCCATAAGTATTTCTAATTACCAGTTTAAAACAGATTCATTGTGTCTTCATACTACTTCATGCCTTATGTTTTCATCCACATAACTAACTTCCTGAAGTTGATTATGCTGTCATTCTTCTCTCCCTGGGGCTGAGTTAGAGCAAATCAAAATAACTAAAGAAGTCCTCACAGTGTGCAACCCAATGAGTAGATAACAACTGAAGAGCCTCTGTTTGTCTGGGTCTTACTGCACTCTTAGGAACTGTATTGAAAACAAGCTCTTAACAAGATGATGTTGAATTTTCCCATGTGATTGCCTAATTTGTCTGGGTTGCTACTATACAATCCAATACTATAGAAGCTGATGTATAGTCTCATTTTCCCTTATGGCTTTCTCATAGTCTCCATTTAATACAATTTAATGGTCAAGTTACACAGCCCTGCGCATCTTTCTGTACTTGCAGTAATTGTATTGGAGCCTCCAAATGCGGTGGGCCCTTTTCAGATTTTCATGGTGAGTTGTTGTGAGAGGCACATGAGCTGAGGACATCCAAATGGAGACACTCAGTTGCAGGTAAAACAGATCAGGAGTAAAAAATACCTAAAAATAGTGTCTGTATTTATAGTCCACCCTAAAAATAATGAGCTTTTGTCTTGTTTTCTCTCTTGCTAGGACTGTGCCCTCTTGGAAGAGGCTTCTCCTTTCAGCACTTAGGCTTCCTTTGGGCACCACAAGGTTCGTCATAGAGGCAGTAGCAAATCTGATGTTAGGTTTGATGTGACCACAGCCCTGCTAGCACCTCAATTAGCAGCCACAATCAAAAGGAAAAAATAAAGCATGGGTAAGAAGAGCTGTTGCTTGCTTGGCTTTGTATGAATTACTTTTCTGCCAAGAGCAGGTAATAACCTGCACTTGAACATGGCTGGCAGTTCAATGCCCCTCCAGCCCACAGTGACTGGGAAGCTGGTTTTCTCCAGCAGAGGATGATTCCCTGGAAAAACAGTTTGTGGCTTCATGCTCCAGCGCTGCTTCCAGAGGCTGAGTGATCACCAGAGTTACATCAGTAGGCAGGAAGTGGGGAAGCCAAAACACCCCAGGAGCAATTAAAATGCCTATCCAGAGGCATCTGAGGTCATCTATGGCCATGCCACTTCACCTCCTGCTGCTGCTTCAGAAGGGTCTGCTGTTAGACATGAGTCATAGCTGAGTTTGTGTCCTTGGTACTTTCAGGTCTGGACACCTGGACTGCTCTGCTCGTGTTGTGATTGTCCCAAAGGGGGAGAACCATCCTTCTCACTGACCTTCATCTCGTATCTGTGTTCTTCCAAAAATTAAACTCAGCAAGATGCAAAGGTCATAACCCTGGTGCTTGTACCCCTGCATCTTCACACAGAAGACATTCAGAGGCTACCAGAGCGGTCCCAAAGCCTGAGGAGGTTATTCTCACCTTCACCACAAAACCCTTACTAACTACTTGGGTATTGCAACATTGTCTTTACATTTGCTCTTTATATGCAACAGAGCAGGAACAGCTGTCTCTGATTTTTGATGATGTACCTGACATATGATCGGAAATCTGAAACAGTGAACAAACAAAGTTTGTCAGTTCTGGGAAAAAGTTTGCTTGCTTAACATGGAGTATGGGAGCACAGCATTTTTTTCACAAGAACATTTCAATTCCAATGAAAATTTTCCATTTCATAGGAAGAAAGAAGCAAAAAAAGTGTTTGCTTCAAAGTGAAATTGAGAAAGGAAAACATTTTCATTTCAGCTCACAATGTCAATTTATTATTTAAAGGACATGTTGTAACAGCATTCCTTCAGTCCAGACAAAACAGTTCTCTCTGTTTCTCTTCTAGTTTCTACACTTTCCACATCTCTATCATTTGTCTAAAACCCAAATACCTAAAGATAACAACAACTGCATAAAATTTATTAGGTAGCTTAGGGAGCCATTCTGGATTTTGTTCACAGTCCACTTTAACAGTGACTGAAACTGATGGGAATTTAACTAGTAATCTCAACAGGAACAAGATCACGTCCTTTTGATGGAAATGTCGTGACCTTCTTCCATAAACTAGCTCATGTAGAATTTGTTTTCTTTCAGATGTGTATGCATATGAAACCTGTTCCAAGAAAGAGAGAGGCTAGGAGAATTTCCATTTCTTTTTAGTAAATGGTCATCTAAGGAGTGTCTCTGTAAACTAATGTGGAATGGGATACAGGAATTCAGGCTCCCTGTAGCCTGAAATATGGACCACAGCAGCAATGCTCTCAGCACTAACAAGTACAGAGAAAATAAAGGTGTCAGCTTTGCAGTCTATGTAGAGCAGCAGAAAACGAGCTTGCATCAAAGGCATTCAAGGATTAAGGGCATCTTTTGTATGTCATGGGTTTTTTTACAAATTCATAAAGCCTGATTACTTTAAAAGATAAATTTGCCAGTTTTGATGATGTGACAAGCATTAACAAGTTATTCTGAGCATTTCTGCAAAATCTGTATCTAGTTGCTGTGTTACGGGTAAACAGTTGAATATCCTGCATGTGAGAAGCAGAAAGGCAGCTGCCACTTACCTGCCCTCCTTTCACAGTAGTGAACCATGACTGGGAGATGTTCCTGTTTGTGCCAGTACCTGCTAAATACACAGAGCACCACTGGAATTCCAAAGCTTTGACCTCAATATCTTACTTTCTGGGAGGAGAATGTGTTTCAGATATTACACCTGATATTTCTGTGTGTAAACAAGGTAGCTTGAGGCACTTTCTGGAGTGTAAGAACTGGCTGTGTTTTGCTTTCAGCATGGCTATGTTGTAAAAGTGAAAGAAGAAGGGGATCTAAGAAGGGGATCTAAGGTGCTGAAGGTAGATGGAAGACAACCAGGACCTTAAAGAATTCCTGGCTTTGAAATTGAGTAACTCCAACTAACTGAAACGTGAATCACACAGAATCATTTAGAAAATGATTTTTGGAAAATCATTTTGGAAAAGACCTCTAAGATCATGGAGTCCAACCTTTGACTGATTATTATTATGGTCAACTAGACCATAGCTCTAAGTGCCACATCCTGCCATTTCTTAACACCTCCAGTGATGGTGAATCCACCACCTCCCTGGGCAGCCTGGTCCTATACTTAATGACCCTTCCTTTCCATGAAGAAATTCTTCCTGATGTCCAACGTGAACCTCCCCTTGCACAGCTTGAGGCTATGGGAGAAGAGGTCAACCCTCACCTTGCCACACTACCTTTCAGGTAATTGTAAAGAGTCATAATGCTTCCCCCAACCTCCTTTTCTCAAGAATAAACATCCCAGGTCCCTCAGCAGCTCCTCTCTGGATCCTTCATCAGCTTTGTTGGCCTTGTCTGGACATGTTCCAGGACCTCAATGTCTTCCTTGAGGAAAGGGGCCCAGAACTGGACTGAAGGAGAGGAGGATCTGTTATGGGTTTCCATGTATACGATTCTTCATGACCTCATGTGCTCCAGTTCTTAGAGCTGTTACCTGAATGATGACTCACAAATGATGACTCTCTTCACTTCTGACCTTTTGCCTACTGCCCACTCTCATATTTCTGGTTGTCAAGCAACATTTACTACAGATGTCCAATAATAGAACTAAAAAAATTCTGCTACTTTTTCCTGAACAGCAGACGTAAAATGATCTTTCCTCTCCAACTACATTTCTAGGTGTTTTGCATCATGTATTCTCACAGCTCCAGGCAGACTGCTTGCTCAGGATCTTGGTCCTCCTGGATGTTTCACACCCCATTTTCTCAGTGTGGGTGCTTCCCTCCACTTTCTCATGAAGTTAGCCTCTTTTGTTTTACTGTTCAAATACTTTAAATCGTTTTTATTACACACACACACACACACACACACACACACACACAGAGGCACCATTCAGCACAACTTATTTGTAGTGAAACTGCTACTCTTGTCTTTGCACTTGGGTGAATTTGATTGCAAACTCCTTCAGGCAATTTTGAGTGCAAGAACGCTGTTGCAAATTCAAAGTTGCACAGTTACAACTCTACTTTCCTGGACTGAGAAAATGTACTTGCTGCTGGAATACAAGACTTTCTTCCTCTTGATTCACTATTTCATATCTTCCTGTTTTCTCAGACATTACAGGAGTTCAGAGATGAGAAGTTCTCCCTTGAATCTGGTTCTTACATGTAAGTTTCGGAAGAAAAATAACAGGTTTCTTTAAGGTACGGAAGTGTTTGGTTCAATGCCTCATTTAGCAGCATGGGCACGTCTATAACCTGTGTTGTTCTATGAACAATAACACATTAGTCACAGAAGACATCAGCAGTTTCTTAAGGCAACACATTTCCTTGGACTTCTAACATTAGCTCCTCCCTGTGCATTTTGCAACTATTTCCTCTTCCTTTACAGGGTGACTGACCCTTTGTACATTTTAGGTATTCTCATTAAGGGCATTATTGAACCCATATCTTAAATAATGTTAGAACAAAAGACTTCCCAAGAGATTCCATCTGTTCTGGCATGGAGCATGTGACACCAAGTCTGCACTCTGCTCAGAGACACTGTGCACCATGCAAATGTCCTGCTGGCAGTTTTCAGAACGAGGTACCAAATTACCACTTCAAATCAACATGCATAAAGTCTCCCTTTCATTTTCACTGAGATTAATTGCTATTTTTAAATGCCAAATCCAGAGAACTGTTCCAAGTCCCAGCGCATTCTATTAGCACTCTGTTCTTGCCAGTGTAGGTGGCTCATCTGAGGCCCACTGCTGCAAGGTATATCCCTGCATTATCACAGGGGAAGTTTGGGCTCAGTGGAGGAAGAGAGATTGCAGAACTACTGAAAATCAGCCTGACATTAGTTTATGTGAAAGGGGGGTCATGTCTAGACGAGTTTTTATTGACTTGAGGTCCACGCTAAATACCTCTCCTCCAAGCACTGAGGATTTCATCAGCTTGAGCCTGACTCGCCACACACAGTAACAGCAAAAAGAGCTTCCCTAAACACAGTCATGGAGCAATAGCCATTTGGGGGGGGGGGGGGGGGTGTGGAGAGAGTATAAAACAACTTGGAAAAACTGAGTATGTGGAAATAGCTTTCAGAGACAAAATTATTCTCCATCATGCTGTACCTTCTGCCCTGTCTGTTGTACTGGACTCTCTGTGCAGCTGTTAGATCAGCAAAGACAGTGATCTTTACAATTGTATGTCTACTACATCTGGAGAGCCATCAAAATTGTTTAATTATGGCAGAAACTAAATCAAAATAAATCACAAATTAATCTGTGCACTGCACTTCCCACTTACCATTCTCTTGTCCTGGCTACGCCTACTGTAAACAGAGTGTAAATAGCAATAATACTTATTTGTAGCAACAATAACACTGATTAAAACATGGAACAAGATGTTCATGGGTGCCAAATTAGGTTGTCTCTATGTCCACAGAGAAGTAGTTTACTGAAGGCAAAGGAAGAAATACTCTCTTCTGAAAGACCATTCATGTCTACTCCTTAATGAGTAAGAGAAATATTTCCTCAGTGCATGTGCTAAGCAATTGGATCACCTACACTTGTCAGTGGTACATAAGGACATCCTGTCGGGTACAACCTGTACTTGATATTTATCTAAAGATTTGTCTTCTATAAAGATGAGACTGTGTGTGTCTCTATTTCCATCTTTGCCTACATCAGGAGTGCATATTTGGAATGGGTCTCCCACAGACATCCCCACATGCTGCATGCTATCATATTGCAAATAATCTTGGGTTTCATAAACTGGACTCCTGGAGATATGCCCTGGCTGCCTATGGATGTCTTGTCCCTGGGACCAAATCAGAGACAGCATCTAGTGAAAAACTTGCAGATGTTTGGTCCTCCTCTTGACTGCTATGTGACTCTAAAATAAGACTGAGTGATTTGCACTCTGGAAGCTCCTGTTCTCTTCAATTGACTACACAGGCAGCTGAAGTTGCCTAGCTCAGATACAGATGATGGACTTGGCAGACATATAAAGCTAGGAAAGATAAATCCTACCCTAGGCATCCAATTCAAGGCAAAATGAAATGCTCCTCATTCTTTTAAACACAGTCACACAGCAGAGAGGCTTAATATATCGTCCTGTCCCTCATGGTTGTCTGACTTCTCATCTCATAGGAAAAAAAAATTACCTCTCTAAAAGGTGGGCAATGGCAAATTTCACATTTAAAACAGCTGGATATTTTTTGCAGCAGGGTGTGACAATGGATAATGTTCATACTGAAAACAACCAGCATTGCTCCCATGTCACCAGCCCCGACCTTTGGCCAGTTTGCACCATGATACAGACCTGTGGACTCGAAGCTTTGTTATCAGCAGCAGGCCAAAGCATAACACCATCGTAAAACACCCTGCCATAAAAGACATGTACAACAGTCCAGACCTACAATGGTTAAAAAAATTCCATGAGAGTGCAGGAAAGGCCACCAAGCAGTGCACTAAAGGCATTCTGCCAGGATCTGCAGGCTCTTTGGGGCAGTCAAGGCTGGCAGAAGCATGGCCAATTGGGCACACTGGCTCCTGTTCCCAGTTTTGCCTCCACAACAGCTTTACTTTGTCCACCTCCATAAATGGTTCTGACTATTTAATACTATATTATTTTAAATGTTTTCTGGTACTGATATGCAGGGAGGATTATATTTTTCAAAAGGAAAAGGCAGGGCCATTTTATGGGGGCGTTTGAGCATATACCCCTCAGATCAATCAACTTTTTTTGCTTTGCTACTGCACTTGCTTTGTTACAGCAATTGCTCTGCTACTGCAATTACTCTTCTTTGCCCCCTCCCTCTGTGCTACTTTTATCCTGCTGCTCAGCATTTATGGTCATAACATATAACTGTGCATAGGGAAAAAAAAGGAAAAGTAAAAAAAAGCAGCTACAATGCTTAAAATCTGACAACTTTGTCACATGTGAATTGACATTGAAAAAATTGTGTTCTTATTGCTTGGACTTGCTCTAGGCATGAGAACATCAGTTCTATAAGAGGAATCTTGATCAAAATGATAGTCAAGATTTCCTACTGTGCTTTGCCACATTAAAGTAATAATACATGCTTCAGGTCAACTTCTCATGTACTCCACTGCATTTTGCTTCACCGCCCATGGAACAAACAAGGTGTAAGTTCATTTCCAATGCTGAGCTCAAGGCTCGATTGACTCTAATTATCTAATTAATCTAAGGAATACTTTCCTAGTTGATCCTGGGGCTTCCCATGTATTGATGAAATCTGTGTCATGGTACAAATGTGTTCAGTGGTTGGAATTGTTTTAGTGTCTCACAGGTCTCACCTGTGCTGACCCCAGACACAACTAGCAACTAGGTTCAAAAAACATATGAAGGGGAGACAGGGTTAATTTTCTCACTTCTTCATAGGAAAAATACTTATTTCACAGAGCACAGCAATCCTCCTCTTTTTTCCAGGAGAGTCAGAGAGTGAGAATGAGTTAGGCTAGTTTCTAGAAGAGGAGTGGCCATCCATTCTGGTTTTCTGTGTCAGCTTCCTCACATGAACAGACATTCTCTTTTATAGAGCAGTTTTTTTCTCTACTGCAGAGATGCCACGTGATGAGTATATTATTGGCCATCTTTCTCTCTTTTTAAGTTTTTCCTTTCACTGTGTTTCCTGGCTTTTTTCTCTACCTTGAAAAGCTTAAGTACGAGTACTGCCCTGCTTTTTACTTGGAAAAACTGTATTGTCTTGTGGTAACGGCTAATGTTACAACACTGAAGAGTTTTATTATCCCTCTGGCGTCTGGCAGGGCAAAGACAGAATGATAGGGAGTGAGCAGAGATAAATGAGAAAACAAGGGAGAAATGGGAACACCTACCACTGGAACATCTACTGTCCTTGAGGACTTCCAGCCACTACAGTCTGGAACTCAATGCAGCCTGGAAATGCCAAAAACCTCTTCTCCTCTGGGACATTGACTCCCCATTGGCCAAAGCCCACCTGGACTGTAATTCTGCACCTCTCAGTGCATTGCACTATATAAACTCAGCTATATGTTTTCCTGGGTAAGAGAGTTCCCTATTAATAATGGACAAACTTATGTTGCAATTCTTCTGGGAAAACTCAGTGATATGAAGAATGCTTTAGCTTTCATCTGACCTAAAACTATGCAACATACTATTACTTCACACTGGCACTAAGCACACAGTCTAATTCACAGTTGTTCACAAGCAGAAACAAGGCAAATTAAAAGCAAGCAATTGCAAACAAGAGGGTTGGTGTTCCACTCCATATGATTTTCTCTCATTACTTGTGCACCATCCAGAGTTTATGGTCCAAAAGATAACTAAATCTTTTCAATACAGTCCTGGTCACTAAATCTGTCCTTAGAATATAATATTGATAAAATACTGCACCACTTTGCTCTAACCAGCCTCTATGAGCTCTGGGCTTTTTTTTTTTTTTTTTTTTTTTTTTTCAGTTTCAGATAAGTATTTGTTTTCTGACTGCTCATCTGACCATGTAGTAAATTCAGCTGGTATTTTGATGGTTTGTCTGTGGTGTGGATTTTTGGCAGTATGAGAATTACATAAGTGATTGTTTTTCCAGTACTGAAAGAAGAATGGCACCTGCTGACGCATCCATGCCAGGGAGCTGTGAACTGCTCATCAGCAGCAATTCTCAGATAAAAAATGAGTAAGAAAAGAAGCCATTGCTTGTGCGATGACATTTGCTTTGACTGATCAGCAGAATTTGAACATGTGACCTTCAGTGTCATAACACAGACTACTTAAGTAATGTTATTAACTAGCAGAGGGAAGGTGTTACACTTTCAGGACAGTGGCAAAGTCCACCTTATTTTATAAACCTGTCAAACTAGAATATTGGGACATCATAAAAAGACACTGACAATTTCATTAAAGTGCTGTTTTATGTTTACATAATGAGAGTTTTAACATATCTCTGGTTTGAGGAGGAAGAATGAGGTTTCCTAATGGGGAATAAAGATAACTTTTTCCTCATATGGTCCCATTGCTAAAGGAAAAGAGTGTCTGGCAAGAAGGAATCCTGTACTGACTCTGAGGGTAAGTCTGCCTTATGCAAGACTTGCAGGGAGTGTGGAATTCCCACAAGAACAGCATCCAGGCTCCCTCCCATACTAATGACTGGTTGCAATCCTCTGGTCATTATAATAAATAAATGAAAGAAAAGCAGGCAACTGCTCAAGAAAAAAGCTGATTACTTCTATCAAACTTAGGCAATGTTTATTTAAATTTCCTTTAGGAATCAACTTGTAGTGCTGCAAAGTCCCAGGAGATTTTATTCCATGAGGAATTACAGCAGAGGCAATGGAGATGAAAAAGAGGTTGCATTCCGTTTCAGTTATCATTAATGAACAACGGTACTCAAATGTGTTCTCTGATAAAGGCTTTTTTGGCCAGAGCGGGGCTCAAAAGGGAAGCAAAGAACATGCCTCTCTTAGGTACATTGCAGCCCTGTGCACAGCAGGGATTGAATTGAAGGAAATGCATAACCTAGCCAGCCCGTGATAACAGCTTCCCCCTAATCCCCAACCAACCATCCCCAGCCTCCAAGCCCTCACTGGGGAGTTTGGAAGCTGACTGATAGGTTTGCAGGAACCGCCTCCTATATCTTTCTGAACATTTTAGAGAGATTCTGGCTGCTGATTCCCCAAAGAGGCTCTTTAGCTTTTCCTTTAATTGTTTGACAGTTCACTTAAAAAAAACCAAACCCAAACCAAAAGCAGCACATGTCCAAAAGACAGAATTGCACCTGCAGTCAAGGTGCATTAACATTGGAAGCTACAGGCAAATATGTCAATTTAAAGTTCTCCAGAAAACAGTTCATAAACCACAACAGCTGATAACAAATGCAGAACAACACAGCCATATAAAGAAGAAGGTTGGCTGACATAATTGCCAGAAAACCGTCCTCATTGATGGAGTCTGCCAACAACAGGTGATGTAAGAGCTGGCAGTGAATGAAGCCATGAATGTGATGTCTGGCAGAATTTCTTGAGAGATGTTCACAGCACAGCAGCTGGAGACTTACAGATCACCATTAAAAAGAGATGGCTGAGGATAAACCTGTGCAGTCTGACTCCTGTGGCCAACAGGAAATACCTCCTGTGTTTCATTTCTCTGTTCTGTGCATCTGGCTTGGGTTGGATTGAGCATTATAACTCATGTACAATGAACCAAGTCATCTAAGACATTCTTGACCCTTTATTTGCTTACTTTATCCCTCAGTCTCCCCACAGAAAGGTGACATAAAATAAAATGGGGATAACAAAATATGCCTGTGTTCCAAGTGATTGCAGAGCACGGTCAGTCATGTAAGTGCAAATGCACCATCATCCACACTAAGA
Source organism: Coloeus monedula (assembly GCF_965178545.1). NCBI lineage: Eukaryota > Metazoa > Chordata > Aves > Passeriformes > Corvidae > Coloeus > Coloeus monedula. The sequence goes on from NC_138782.1 coordinate 62,779,814, forward strand.
ACTGTAGCAGCTGCAGGGTGAAAGCACAACACTGCCATCCCTGCTGTGACCCACAGGTGGGCAGCTGCTCAGGGACATGGAGGATGTCACAGCTGCTCATGGCTAAGAGATCCTCACTCGGTCCCCCCCTGACAGCAGTAATCCAGCTGTTTTTGCAACACAGCTTCGTTACTGTTGCTGGAGTGGGGCCACTGTGTGTTGATTCACCAGCACTTATGGTCGCATGCATTCAGGGTCGCTTGATCCTCAACCTTGGGCAAACTCCATCCCTTCCTTTTGCCTGGTGTGCCCAACTGCCTGAAGCCCTGGAGCTGCAGATTCTCTGCCAGGACACTCTTCAGACTAGCATAGCTACATCTGACTGGATGAACCCGTTGTCATCCTTTCTGCCCCTTGGCATGTGCCCTATCTTATTCAGCGCTTGGCAGCTTCGCTTGCTGTTTCTGACTGCCCTGTCCATGAACGGTGCTGGGAAAAGCTGCCCTTCACAGCAGCTCCAAGCAGCATGGACTGAGCCTGGCTCCAGCCAAACTGCCTGGAGTTCTCCATCAGGAGAGCTGAGAGGATCTGGGGGTGGCGCACAAACACATCTTAAGTGGATGTTTGAACCTTTGTCACACTTGCTGTTTCAGAGAAAGAAACAGGGCGTTGAAATGGAATTCAGGCATTGTCAGACTGTTTCTCCTAAAGCAGGGTTTTGCTCTCAGCTTGGTATGTAATTCTGGTCTTGTTGTCCAACATAATTGAAAAGGAAACAAATATTTAGAAGGTTGCAGGGGAAGTAGAGAATGTCTTGAGAATTAAATGGACTGAAGGATAAGGACTCTCCATGAGTGAGCCAACATATCCTTAAGTTTAATGCTTAAAAAACCTGATGGATTTTATGAAATGAGATCATGCCTTCTCCCTAGTTCAAGCAAGCACATTCACATATAGGAAAACAGCAAAGGCCAAACTAATGCGCATTACTTGGCAAGTGCAGCAGACGAGCCAGATGGATAACTGGTGTGCTGCAACTCAAATGGCAGCCTGGGTAAAGTTCAGCAGCTGGGCAGGAAAAAGAAGACCATGGGCAAATGCTTGCCAAGCACATACTCAGCAACTTCTGCATATCTTCCACAGCAAAACCATGCATTCCCATGCGCCTTCCCTGGTAAGCTGCCATGGCAGCAGCCATGGCTGAAAAAGAGGCTGTTGCTACGAGGCTCCAGTGTGTCGTGTGTAACTGCATTTGTGTCTGCAAAATGGCCCATTACTCTACAGTGATACAGTTCTAGATTACAAATAATTTAGATAACACAGTAATAAGGACCATGTAAATATGTAATCTAGGCAGAAGATGAATTCTTTCTAGATGAGAAAGTTCCCTTTGGACTGAGCCACGTTGCCAGTTCACTGGAGCTGGAACATCTCGTGGGTGCATGTTTGTTTCTCTGTCCCTCTGAAGGACCTTCAGTCCTCTCATCTGTTGAATTGGCATCTTTCAGTGGCACACAGTTCACTTTGAAATGTAGCTGATAAGTAATCAGGAAACACATTCTGCAGACAGAATTTTATCTGAGGAGTTTTTTCTGCAGAGAGGAGTATCTTAGGAGAGACCTTCACCTAAAAAATTTAAAGTCCATGACACACTTTCAAGTAGTCCAGGATTTTTCTTTTATTTTCTTTTTTGACTTTTGCTTGTCATGCCAAAATCTCATCAGTCTAATCTGTCTTTATAAAATAATTTAATTTGTGGCACAGAAGCAGGAACATGTGAAGTGCCTGTAAACACTTCAGACATCCTGAAGGATTTCTTTTCTGGGAGGAAATCTCATTGTACCTGGTGTAGGTATGCATGCTGCGATAAGTCCTCTAAAAACCCATATACCAGGGAGCAAAATGTTCTCTAGCAGCAAGGACCCCACGCTTGCACTAACTTCAGAAATTCCCAGGCATCATTACAGAAGAGCTTGCACACTATAAAAACATTTTTAAGTCAGCTGAAATGAAGAACAGGATGGAGAAAAATATAGATTCCTTTATGGTGTCTGTCTGTAAAGCAATACTCAGGACTTATGCAGAATCCAGTAAGTGGTACTGGCCATGTGATCTCTGAGAGGTTATGGTAGAACTGAAGGAGTTTGTACATGGGTGATGGGACTGAGCAAAGACTCAGAAAAACTTTAATATGTCAGAAAAATTGAAAATATTTGAAACATTGGCCCTAGAACAGAGAATAGTAAGAAGGGAGGAAGTCTGTAGAATAATGAAAGATCTAGAGATGACAGGGAGCATCACTGCTCATACAGTAACAAGGGAGCATTCAGTAAGTGCAGAGGCAGCAAACTCAAAACTGGTAAAGGACGTATTTTTTCTCACAAGTGTAGCTGGGCTATGGAATCAAAGTAGTCAAGGACCTGAAGAGAATGAAAAAGGAATACATATTTTAATTAATATCTGGAATATACTTTGCTGGCATTGCATTGTACCTACTGCCTAACACAGATTAAAAAAGAGATCTACAAAGATATATACAAACACCATGCCCTACTTTGCATGAATGTGTTTATAGTCTTTGGGATTTAAAAACTTTATAGCCATTTGCACTGTTATGAGGAAGAAATTTCTTCTGATGAGGGTAAGAAAACGTGGCTAAGAGGAGTACTCATGCACACTTAGTGGCATAGCATAAGCTCCTCTCTGGATCTGAAGTCAATGCATTTTGATATTCTGTAAATATACTTCAATTCTCTTAGAAAGGTGTTATTCCTTCAAAAATGGTTTTGTTTATGACTGTTCAGTGAAAAAAATGTGCAGAAAAAGGGGACATTCACTCTGCAGCAAAAAAAGAGGAAAGCCTGACAGGTAACGATGACCTTGGAAAGCATTCTCTGTGCCTTTTTTTTTTGTTGTTGTTATTTTTTTAATTGAATGCGTAACACTAAATGATGACCTTTCCCTTGATCAGTGGACTGTAGCATTCTGATGGCACATTCAGATAGCAGGGTCTGTCACACAGTATAGGGAAAAAAAATATGTTATTATCTGACTTTTACAGATTAGAGGCTGACACACAGAGATTCATTGAACAGCTGAAGCCTGTGCTTGAGCCAAGAGCTGAACCTGGATCTCTAGAGCCACATTAACCATAAGAGCAACATTCATAACCTTAAACTGTGTTGTCAAACTGTGTCTCAAACTGTGATGACAAAACAATAGCAGCTAAACTGAAGACTTAATTCCAGGTCTCTAAAGAGCAATATTAACGTGTCATTTTCCATATTACTCCAGCAAGGCCCAGAGACCCTGCCTTCAGCTGAGGATTCTGTTCTGTTGGACACTAATATAAACTTAGCAAAACAGGTTCTTGGGCAACCAAATGACAAAATACAAGTGGGGAAAAAGAGTAATTTCAGATTTAATCTTATACATTAAAGATTTTTTTCCTTAGTAGCTGTGTAAGCTACTTAGCTAAGTAGTTAAGGATTGCCTGTAGCCTGTACACAGAGAAGTTCTTTGGGCTATTATTCCTTATTTTGATTTTACATCCCACTTGAAAGCCGACTGGTAAGTTTGAAATTCCTTTCCCTGTTCTCTGGCATTTCAGACTTCACACTATAAAAAAAGATTGAATCATGTTATGCTTGTGTGGACAAAAAATAATCTAGCATTTTTTCTAGTAGAACTTGTCCTTGACTCTCCTTATACAAGGCATGTAGTGATTGGACAAGAGGCAATGGTTTCAAAAAGGTTTAGATTAGATATTATGAAGAAATTCTTTATTGTGAGGGTGGTGAGGCACTGGAACAAGGTGCCCGGAGATGTTGTGGATGCCCCATCCCTAGAAGTGCTCAAGGCCAGGTTGGATGGAGCTCTGAACAATCTGGTCTAGTGAAAGGTGTCCCAGTCCACAGCAGGGAGATTGGAACTAGTGATCTCTAAGGTCTCTTCCAATCCAGTTCACTCTGTGATTCCATGATTGTAGCTTTTTGCCCTGTGGTCTAAAGATCAGGGACTATTGTACTGTCTTCTGTAAATTTGGTGTGCTTCTCTTGGTTAAAACAAAGACTGATAGTCATAAAGGCTGTATATAAGCAATGTTTGAATAATTTTACTGTGCCTGTGTCAGATATTTTATCCTGTTTGGGGAAAAAAAAATGGTGCTTTAATGAAGATCTAGAAAAGATTGCCACAGGTTTTAGATGGTGTTTGTGCTTTAATAGACAGCCCTTAGGTGAAAATTAGACTAAAGCATTGCATTTTCTTAGTCTGACTGCTTTTGTATACTATAACATGCTGTCCTCAGCCTCAGAGCAGCAGGAACTTTCCACCCCCAGCCCCCATGCGGCCTGGCTAATGGAGAAATTGCTCCTGGGTGGGTGAAAAATTTAAGTGAGGTCATTGCAGGTTCTTGCAGACTGATACACTACCAGCAATACATAATGAAAATTCATCTCATGTTGTGAAACATATTGAACTGCTAAAATAAACAAAGTGCTGGCAGGGAATGTTCTTTGAGGTTATCTTTAGATTGAATTTGCTTGGACTTTTGACACCTACTCAGCAATGTCTCTTGGCACACAAGAAACATCTTACCAAAATGCTGAAAATATTTAGTCAGTAACTAATTTATTCCCTCATAAATGCCTTTATTTCCCAAATTGTCTCCCTCTTTCTCTCTTATTTAGTATTTGGATGCTTAGTAATAATCATGCAATAACCAGGAGGTGAAGGAGATACAACTTGTGACCTTGAGAAAGACTTACCTCTCAGTGTAAAAGGTTTTTCATATAAATAGTCTATCACTAAGTTTTATACCTTCACTATATTAATTTCACTTGCTACTATGGTAATGTTATGTGCATTTCTTTTACACGGGTATGACCTCTAGTTTTGCCCAGCGGTGGGCAAATTGGTCATTTTTAAGGAACAGCATACTTACACATTATAAGTGTTATCTAAAACACATACACACATTAGAGTGTTATTTAAAGCACTCAGTGTGACAACAGTACATGCTTGTGCTTACCTCACATTAAGCTTGGAAGCAAAAAGTAGTGTAAGAAACAAGCCAAAACTAAAACCAAACCAAAACAAAGGTGGCACATGCAAACAGATGACACATTCCACATGTACAAGGGACTTAAATAAAGTCCTCTGTGTGGGAACAAGTAGTTAGCACATCTATAAATGAGGTTATGTGAACTTATGCCTACAAATAGTACCATAACCTCAGCGGCAAATTGATGATTTCTTCTAGAACATAGATTTATCACGTACTTAATCAGCAGCACTCTGCATTATTAATTGCAATTCAGCACCCTCACAAAATGCAATCATACATTCTCTGCAAATCTCCTAACTGTCTCTCACCTTAGGATCTTATTTCTGTAAGTGCTTGCTTCATGTATTCTTTAAAGTCTAACATTGACCCTCCCTACCCAGTCCTTGAATTACTTCAAGACAAAACAACAGAAAACTTAATTCTAAACAAAAGATAGTACAACTCAAGTACACAAAATATTTCGAAAGTAAAAAGAAAACACAGATATATCTTTTCTGGCTGCAAAATCCCAGCAGGAAAGCTAAGTTAGGGGCTTTAACCGAACAGCCAAAATATTTGTACTTCAATCTGAAGTTGTGAACATGCAGATATATTTCCAAGGACGAAGGCAGGACTGTAAATTTTGAGCTCCTGGGACCCGCTACAAAAAAAGAGTCAGAAAATTCTCTTTAAATGCTGTTTCTGCTAAACAAGAGTAAAGCAAGGACATTATGAAGGTTATAAAGAAAAATATTCCTTTTCTATAACTGGTAAGCTTACTGTCATAGAGGGAATCTGCTCCAGAAAAGATTTAACAGCAGTCAAGAGAATAATTATAACACGAGACTTCACCTACAAAGTAATAATGTCTTTCATCTCATCGTACGCCACATGCGAGTTTTGCAGCCTTCCCATGTTACAGAATTAGAGCAGTACAAACCCCTATGGTGCAAGAGGGTTGAAGCAACACAGACTAGTCTTTAAAGTAAGTGAACAGCTTTATGTGAGGCTTCATACTTTAGCTCAGCCAGCTTTATTGCAATCAGGCATTGTACATAAACCTTATTCTCCCCAGACAGGTTTTGCTGCAGTTTGTAGCTGGGAGGAGAGATATTGCACTACAGCAGAGTGGAAGAGGAAATGAAGGAAAATACCACACTCAGAGGAATTTTTATTGAATTCCACTCTAAATTCCCTGTCCTTAAAGAACATGGTGTTATTTCCAGACCTAATCTCATCAGGAGAGACTTTGGCCAAAGAACCCCTCAAGACAAGTAGATTTTGACCTTGGTCTTCAGAATAACGGTGCAGTGAGTCCTCTTCTTGTGTAGAGGACATTGCCTTTTTTCCCAGGGCTTGACTCATACAGTTTTCAACACAAGAATGAAGTCTCAGACGTTTTCTCCCACTAACATCTGGGGCATTGAGTTTTTAAAAACAAAGCAAAAGTGTTCTCTGTGTAAATACAATCCTTGCCAGAAGGGATTTACTGAGCAGCATATGTATTTTTTATCATAATTCTTCTCCACCTCTCTACCCCATTGTGGTCAGGTTCCCCATAACTGTTCTTATTGTAATATGTTCCTGTTCTTCTACATTTTCCTCTTGCTGTAATAGATTTTTCCCCTCTTCCTGTTTCTGGAAGTCCTGTTTCTGTCTTCTGAGGGAATTCAACTTTCCTTGTTATAGCTTCCATTAATTGTGCTTCAGCAGGTCACAGGAAAGCTCAAGACATGCACAAAGTTGATCCTATAAATCACTAATAATGGAGATGAAACCTTTTTCTAGAGTCTACATGGAAGTAATTACAGTAGTAAAATACCATATTAGCAAGAAAAATCGTGTAATAATAACTTGGTGGGGTTTCATCTTACTGCTGTAACTTAGAGATGAGCACTCAGGTGCATCAAAAGCTTTAATAATGTATGTGTAGGTGGCAAATTATCCATAAAGAACCTACTGGATTGTAGATAATGTTCATTTGATATTCTCAAAGATAATGTAAGCCTTCATGCACGTCATCTCATGCGCCATGCTCATGACATCTAGCAGGAATACTGAAGTACAGCGTGCTGGCCACTTTCCTGAGCATAAGCATTCTTCATCCTGCAAGTAGTATAAACACCTATGGAGTCAGGGAATGAAGAGTTTTTATTAAAGTCACAACGACACAGAATAAGCTAAACTTCATGTCAAGAGCCTGCATTGAAACATTACTTCACTCTGTCGCTAGCTGGGTGCTGCGGCTTTGTGGTGCCGGAGTGCGAGATGCCGCGACCTTCCTAAAAGCATCTCCTTAGTGAAGCCCCTCGGCAGGACCACCACACACTCACACACACATACATGCACACACGCACGGATAGCTTCAGTATATGGATCAACGACAAAGAGCTGGGAAGGGTCCTCGTATGGGGCTCCACGGACAAGGTTTATTGCAGCCACACCAAGAAGAGATCCAGGGACAAAGATCAGGAACAATAGACGGTCCAGGCTCAAGTACAGGAGCTGATCGAGCATCAGAGACCAATGGTCTGAGGACACAGGGGCGGTACACAGGCAGGACTAGGGTAAGGGAGCCAATGGGGAAACTCTGGGGGAATGGCGATGGGACAAGGACCAATGGGGGAACCTGGAGTGGAGAACCTTCTAGGGCAGGGACATATTAGGTAACAAGGGGCGGGGAGGCCAACGGGCCAACCAGGGAAGCAGAACTGGGGCACATTAACTTAGCAGGACAGAGCATCCTGGGAGAAGCCTCTTTTGTCACCCTGATGTGGGAGGAATTTCTGGTACTAGGGACTGTCCTACCAGCGGACTTTCTTTGTCCCTTGTGTCGTAGGGTCACTGGCCATCACATCACTTTACAGTAAACTTGCTACTGGAGTCACTTAGGTGTCTGATGAGTCAGAACCTTGAAAAGGGAGGCTTGTGATCCAGCCTCCTTACCTGCAAATATTTGGTAAAAAGTTATGAGATATTTCTTAATGCAGCATGTGGATTCTGCACTCTGTGCTCCATCCACCAGATACCCAAAGTTGTCTCTCTCTTGTTATCTGTGTTGTTAGGAACATTTGATTGTTTAATGTTAAGGAAAATAACAGGGTTAAAAGCAACAAAATAAGTGAAAACTTTCATTCGTAGTCCAGTGTGGCTGTTTATCTAGCAGCACTTCTTAAAAGTAGTCCGTGCAATAGGATATTAGAGCTTTTGCTTTTAATCAACAGCTGGGTAATGACTAGTATTAGCAGAAAATAAACAGGCATGAGCTCACATGAGAGGTAAATCTCCCCCTGCCTTTCTCAAACATCTCCAAGCCTGAGGTAGGACTGTATTCATCCCTTCATTGATTTGAGAAGTATAGCACATATTGTCAGAACATAAGAATATTTAGAAAATTTTTAAAAACCATTTTGCTATTTTTAAGTGGCAGAACTAAAAATCTGTCAACAGATTACTCTTTTCTGGACCCTCCAGAGTACAAAAAGCTATTTCTCAAAAGAAAGACAACTATAAATACTTTTTAAAAAATTGTACCATGCTGGCTAGTTTTCTAAGCATTTTCTTTCTGATCATTTTATATGTGAAGAAGCAAGTTCATACTTCTGAATAGTCATACAACATTCTGGAAGAAAATTTACTTTGTTTGGCTTTTTCTATTTCTTTCTTTATGGTGTATGGCAGGAAACCTTGAAATATATTAATCTGATCACCAACCACCATACCCTTGAAAGCATTAGAGGGTCCTAAGGAAAGTTACCCTCAATAGTTCAAAACCCTTGTTTGTACCATGCACAGCAAATCCAATATAGCGAGTTACTAAATATGATGAACTTCAGAGATTTGCCGAGCTCTTTGTACTAGGTGTTTGGCAGGTTTTATCCTTGATCTCCTGCTAGGGACCTTGGTGTGTTTATTGATCTTTGTCACCCAGAGGACAAATTACAGCTACATAGAACTCCACCTTCCAGCCACTCAGAAATTACAGCTGAGGCAACGCAGCAGGGCACAGTCCCTCAGCTGTGTTTGCTACCAAGAGCCCGTGAACTCCAGGCTCCTGGCCACCAGCTGGACAACTCCCAAGTGAAGATCGAGCTCTTCTTCAAATGGGCTGCTATGGAGACTCTTTTCTTTCCATATGTGCCTCTATTATAATCAGACAATAGTGTTCAGCCTGGCAGTTGCTTCCTTCTCTGAAGTGTTGCGAGTGGCCAAAAACGGAGGGTTTTTTCATGTATCACTCCCAACTGCATGTTCTGGCTGCCGGAAAACATCCCTGAAAACCTCTCCCAGAGCACCTGCCATTTTCCTGTCATTGTTCCCCTGTTAGAAGTGACTTTCCATCCCTTTCAGACAGCTTAGCTTTGACCACAGGAGCCATGCAGGTCAGCCCCAGCAATGGGCATTTCTGGATGGGGATAGGTGAGGCAGAGGCCACTTCCCCTCTTTGGGAAAAGTCTTTAATGGTAACTGATCACTTCAGAAAAGGTGTTAAAATGGTGAGCTAGCATATGAAACAACCTCTTAATGAGAAAGTGAAAAACATCTGCATGTATTTTTGAGCAAGGCTTTAATAACCTATTCTTCACTAGTGGGGGTTTTGCTTGAGTATGCAGATATGCAAATCAGGACCAAGTGCTCACACAAACCAAAAATACAAACCAATGCATATATTATTTCACTGCATCATTAATAGTCAAATAGCCATTTGTTAACAGACTAAATTGACTAAACTGCAATCATCAGCTTTTGAGCATTACTTTAAAGAAGTTCCGTAATTCAGAAATTTCACATTTTATTAAGTCATTGAGAACTTCCTCAAAATGGAAAAGTAGAAAAAACTTTTTCTTTTTTTATTCCAAACAAGACCTATTTTTAGTTACTTAAATCTGCTTTGGCAATTTTAAAATGGAAAAGTTTTGGGGTTTTTTAATTGTTTTCATTTCATTTGCAGTTTTTATTACACCTCTAGCTGGACTTTATTTGTTTACAGTAATCACTTTTAAAATACTACCTTGGGATACAAATGTTCTTTTCTGTTCTCTGCATGGGCAAATGCATTTTGTATCCTAAACTTTGTGGAGGTAGTCTTATGATTAAATAGATTTAAAGAAAGTGTATGCACCTGGCTGTATATAATAAGAAGATCATTGAATGGTGTTGATGATGTAAACTCAGAAGGGAAGTGATAATGTGCATTAGAGCATTATATTCCCCACTGACTGGCTGTGTTTTATTTCACCTGCAAACAAGTAAACACAGCAGGAGATACATCTTGCCCTGCCCCTGAGCTGAGCGCCTTGCCAGGCTTAGTTTGCAAAGCATACAGTACTCCTGCACTGACTGTGCTGCTCACAGGCTGCCAGCAGTGCCATGCCATCTCTCAGAGGACAGCTTATCTGAAACTATGGGGCCCATCCTGGACTACTTGACCTGCAGAAAAAAAGGCTTTTGAGAAAAGGAGCTGCGTCTTTTGACAGTCCCCTGCATCCCTATCCTCAGAGCTGAAATCACTGAGAAAAGGCAAACCCAGCATCTCCTGCAGGCTCTGATCCACAGGGCACCAGTGAGCACTTGGGTCCTGCACCATGGGGGTGGGCTGCGAGGGGCTGAGCAGCAATTGCCTCATCAGTAGAGGTGAACACATGAGGTCAGATGTGTGAGGAACCAACCAGAGCCTTTGTCTCAAGGTTGAGCCAAATTTATTGCAAAATACTTCAAAATATGCCACTTGGTGAAAAAAAAGAAATCCCATACTGGGCAGTTTCTCTTCCTCTGCCTCAGTGTTTTCTGAACCAAAATGACAAATTGCTTTTGGATGTTCTTTGTTTCATTTTAAGGAAGAACAAAGCAAAAAAATGCAAAGTGCACAGGACACTGACTTCCCTTGGGAGATTTTTTTCAGTTGTACAAGTCAGTGTGGTCCTAATGGTTAGGTGACATTTCACTAAAAATCCAGACTCTAGTCTGGGATCTATTTGAAATGAAACTGCAAATCCAGCCACTACTGATGAGAACTGTAATGCTGATTGTTCTTATTCTATTTACATCATCTATGCAAATGACATCATGGAGTACCTAAAAGACCTGACATCATCAAAAAATTGCATTCTACTTGTACTGTAAAAATAGATCATAATTATTTCTGTAGTCTCTAAAGAGAAATTGATTTTTTCTGTGCCTTCTGTGAATGCTGCAATGCTATTTTAGTGTAATGCTTTTATGTCTATGGCAGCCAATTGCTTTGACCCTGAAGTCTTTCTTGCAGTACTGCTGACTTGCTGAATCAGAGTTCATTCATATCCTCTTACCACAGAATAATATGCTGAATACAAGACTTGCCATAATAGCAATACAAAAAACGCCACAAGATAATGGAAAAGTAAATATAAAAGAAAAAATGGAAAAGACATAAAATAATAATAAAAGACCTGTCAAGTTCCAGCAAATGTGAATGGCAGTATGACTTTACATGCCACAATTTTAAGTATTGCTCTTTATCCTGGAAGGGTTCATATGAAATCTTATCTGGCTTCCCCTGGTGTTTCAGTGACGGTAAGAACACTAAAGTCAGGAAACCCAAGTCTGATTCTTGCGTCACCTTTTATTATTCCCATAGGATGTTAAAACTTCAGAATAGTATAAAATGGTTACGGAGGGATGGAGGTTCCTGAATTTTCCTACTTCCACTATTAGAGGTGCAACTTCTGCATGGCTGTGACTAGATCTCAAAGATAACCAAAGGCACTTTATGTGTTATCACATTAAAGTTCTTGAAGTATCAGAAATTCCATTTCCTGAAAGGAAAAGTCTCTAAAAGCCCTGATACTTCCAATGAAGCAGTTTGGACTTAATGCCTAGTTGGATGCCCATGCACACCAATGCAGATTAATCTCTCTCTCCTTCTCCTTATGATTGCCTCTGCCACCGTGGCATCACTGCTGTTCCTCCAGTATACAACAAGCTTTGTATCTGGGGTCACACAACAAGAGAGGAGTTTTCTCCCACTGCAATTTTAACACCAAAGGCACCTCTCAACCATGCCTTGATTTGTCGTGCCTGGGATTCACCTGACCTCTGACCAGGTAGACCTGAACACTCATTCCTGCCTTGTGTCCAGAGGGACTTTACTGGGAATTCAAGGGATATGCATATACTCCCTTTCTTCCCTCTGTCACCTGAGGGAGTCATCCTGACCTGCTTGTTTAGAGAACACTGAATACAGTACAGATCTGACTGTTTCCTGACCTCCATCAAGGTCGAGATTAAGCCCCGACCACCCTCTGGTCAGGGTACGAGGGAGGGAGGTGGAAGGGCAGCCAGGGAAAGAAAGTGGGAACACTGAGATGCACCCTGACTTCCATAGTCTCAGATTCCCACCCTGCATCCCTTCCTTTCTGCACCTTTTTTTCTGAGTTACTTGACCTTCTCTGTACAGAGCAATGCGAGTCTGTGTACCTAAATAAGGACTTGGAACCTGCTAAACCCTTTGGAGCTTGTGACACCAACTGTTGAGTAACTAGGCATCAGTTTTTGTGCACTTTCTTGCCAATGACAGCTGTAAGCAGGCTCGTACACAAGGTGGTCACACTACCTTGCTCTCCATTGGCAGAAGTATGAAGTGCAAAATTCATCATAGGCAGTAAGACCAACAAGTGTGATTGAGTGTGGTTGGATATCTCCCTGTCCCAGCAATGAGAATTTTCTAAAACCCTTTACGGATTAGATCTTCAAACCATGATGGACATCTCACTGCTTTTATTTCTTCCTGCTGCATAGTGTATCCAGAAGCAGCATTTACTAATGATACTGCAGTGAATACAACCTGGAAGTAGAGAAGCATGAAACTCAGAGGCAGAAATAAAGAGGAGAGATTTTTTTCGAGCCACAGCTGAAGCAGAGACTTTTTTTGGTTTCCAAAGGATTCTGGCCTTCGAGGCTCCAAATGAATCTTTATTGACATATTATACAGCTGAAAGAAGACTGCTAGGTAATAACAGATAAATTGAAAACCTGTATTCAAAACCTCTTTTAAGACACATTATTGAAAGATAAGAAAGGACTTTGTCTGTATACCAGCTACAAGTGCTTTATGCCATTAACTCCATTATCAGCCTTACCTTCTTCTCCTGGGTGGACTCCTCCAGGATGCTCAGACTCCTCCTGGCAATGCCCATAGTGACACGTTTTCCCCAGCAGCTCCTTTGCTTCAGTGACCTGGCCACAGCAGGGCATGCAGTGGGCTTACAGACCCCATGAAACTGCTAAAGGCACCTGCCAGGCGCAGCAGGATCATGGGGTGAGGCCTGTCCTCTGCACTCCTCAGCAGCTTAATATGGGAAGCAATTAGGGAGTCACAGCTTATTTACAGATGAACTGGGAAGCATGAGCGTGTGGTGCAATCCTCTTCCCCCTCATGGGATGCTCAGTTTCCCAGCGTGTAGTTATGATAGAAAAACCTTGTGTATGTACACTCTTGAGTAGGGCTTGGGTACACAGCTAGTTACTTAGGGAATGCAATGAGACCATTTAAGTCAGATTCTTGCCAAATGCAGCACTTTTACTCGATCATTTGTAAACTGGGACTTACAGCCATCCAAATCCTACTATAGCTGAAGAAAGTGTCTTACAGGCTCACAAGCTGTGTGACATGGCCTGCACTTCTCCTGCTTTTGAAACTGGTGGATTGGAATGGCAGTCTGCCATGTCTCAGTGCTCAGCAATCAAAATAGTACATAAAACTTCCCCAGCTGTCTGACACTAGACTGCATTCAAGCGTGTAGCATAAAACAGAAATGAGTTTGTGATGTTACTCCATCTCAGCTTCTGATGTTCTAAAAAATTACACCATGTTTAGCTTCAGAACAATATTTTAAAGTCTTACATAGTTTCTTACATAGTTTTCATGCTCTGCTCCTATCAGCTGCCATGAAATTTAGGATTTTGGTTTTCTCTTGCATGTCCAGTGTTCCCAGATGAAACATGTGTTTCCAGACAATTATGTTCAATATCCTACCTGAGGTGTAGGAGAATATTTTTATTTTTGTAAGAGAAAGAAATAGAAGGAAAGGTAGAAAGAAGAGCAATTCTTTACTCTAGGATTTACTGTCACAACAAGTAAGCAGTGTTATTTTAGGAAGCTCTTCAGAAACAGGATTCCCTTAGTCTGTTAAGTCATCGAAAATAAAGCATTAGCCAACCCCTCTCTTGGTGTGGTGGTCACACTGGGCAATCCTCTTCTCTGCACACATATGGGAGCAGTTCGAGGGCATAACTGGGTATAAATGACTCACTAATCCTTTAATATTTCCGTTCACAATGAGGATCAAGTCTAAATGACAATGACATGATCTTTTTTCAAAATGAAAGGGATGAGTCCTTCTTGTCTGCTCCTCACTGCCCTTGTTACTGTCATTCTTGCATTCTAAATAAGATGGTGACTGTGGCTGAGCAAAGCAGGGAGTAGTAACTCTTTAATTTGTTCCAGAAGTGCCTGATGAGACAGTACCTCTCACCACATGATCTTACATCTCTAATAGCTAATGTCAACATATTGATCAGCTGAGGTGGCTGGAGTAAAATCAGGCTTCTACCACACGTGGAAAATATGACTATGAGGTTTACAGAGGAGCTGGGCTGGGCTCTGCAGGGCATAGTCAGTGCTGAGTTATCTATGGAAATGCAGCACTGTCCCCCCATCCCAAGCAGGGGCTGTGTGGCTGACATCCGCTCACTGTGGGAGAATGGAAACATGCTAGTTTGGCTGCATTGCTGAGGAAAATAAAACAGATGAAGCTGTGGCATAGGTCCTGTCAGTAACAATGCTGAAAGAGTCTTAGTCTGCCTGAGCTTCCTGACCACAGTCCAACATAAATAACTGATGAGTGTACAGGGAAAAGAGATCCTGGTCATCTAATAAAGACTTTTACACAGATGAAATCAAACAGACCTATACTGGGATTTAAACCACGTTACCAAAGCAACCTGCAGCCTGTAAACATCTGAAAACAAATTTACGTAGGGTTCATTCTGACTTCTGCCAATCTGTCAAGAAACCCTGGAGGGGGAGAGCCTGAGGAGCCCAGCAGGGTGGTAGGCACCATCTCCTCTGGCAGCAATCCACAGGGGAGGGCTCTTTCAGGACTGCCAAAGGATGTGCTGATTCAGGGACACCCCTCAGCCCTTTCCTGCCCATTGGTGGGGATGCTGTAGGGCAGAAGTCTCAGGAAAGATCTAACACCATGATACTACTTCTGTGAGCAGTGACTATGCCTTGACTGTATGAAGGTGAGATGAGCTCTATCTCTCTACCCTGCTATTAGTGCATGTGACACCAGACCTGAAGCATACTGTAGCAATGTGTTAAGACTCCATAAGTACCTACTTCACTGAGTGACTCAAACATAGCTGGTGTATATTCAGTGCATTTCAGAAGAGAGGTTCATCCCTTTGGAGGTTTATCGGTTGCCACTTTCAGTTTATGATGTAGGAATTCAAGGGCAGTCTGTCATCAGATCATGGATTCAATCTCCTTATGCTTTATAGGTAAAGAGAGGTTGAGGTTTTAAAATGTAATTGATTTTCTTACTGTAAGATTAGCATGTTCCTGTTTGTCAGATTTTGATTGGACTTCTAGGATATGTTTATACAAAGTCATGCTACCACCCTTAATTTGATGGCCTCGATAAATACTATTGTTTTGCCAATTCAATATGACTCTATAGGGATTGCAACCTGGAGGCACTTCAGAGGTTCTATACTTTAGTCATGTCAATACTGCTTGAAAGATCTAAAGTACTTAGATTTAGACTAAAGCTCACAGCTGAGATCTTGCTGGACATCACTGAGTTTAGTGTGTGTTCAGAAGCAGAATTAAGAGATATTTGACATTGCAAAATATTTCAAAGTATTCATTCCTTATAGGAGTAAAGAAACATAAAATAATAAAGGATAATACATTTTCATTGCAATCTGTGTTTATACAGCAGCTTTTAATCTAAAGACTAGTCCTAGAATGCAGAGTGCTATGACTTAACAATTAAGAATTGCTCTTCCCACAACCTCAGTATAGTCACCTGTGCAGTGGAAGGAAACAGACCTTTAACAGCATGCCAGAGTGCTCTTGTGTTTGAATGTAAACTACAGTGTCTCTGAAAAAGTGGAGGAATACAAAGACAAAAGGAAACTAATAACCCTAAATAGAATTTGGCCAGGAAGTGAGGCTGATTCACTCTCCCTCAAATTATATTGTCTTCTTCTAACCTTTCCTACAAAAGATTAAAATCTAGTGTCTTAGAAGACATTGTCTACTTTTAATTGTCATGAAATGCCTTTATTGATCAGGAAAGTTGACATTTGAAAGGACTGTTCAACACAGGACAAAATAAAAGGCAAAAAAACCCCCCTGAAGTATCCATTTCTGTTGTGTCCATGCCTTCTGTCTAAGATCCTACTCAATGCAATGGCAAAACCAACTCTGATGACAATGCAGTGATGTTGAGGGCTGAGGTTCCTCTTCCCGTATTATTCTGCTCTTGGGAGAAGGGGCTGCTAGAATACTTCAGGGATGTGCACAAACTAAAGGTGACAATGGCAAACACCAAGGTGATTGTGTCACAATTCTTCTTTCAAAACCCATGAATTGCCTGGAAATATACCTTATGTAAACTTCAAAGCTGTTTTCAATCCAGCACTTTGTTTCCATATGCCTGTGCACTTTGGCTTAAATCTTCCAAGTGCTGCCAGTGCAAGGTGATCTTTATGAACATTAATTCAATAGCTGGATGGCTAACACAGCATTTTGATCTCTGACCGAGTCCATGCCAATGCTGAAAATAGCATCTCTGAAAACACTTTATCTTGATGCCTGTCTCTGAATCAATGAAATGATCCAATTTGTTTGTTTTGAGCAGCTTGGTCTTGGTCACTGAGCTGTGAAGCTCTGACTCCAACATCTGATACACATGAGATGTCTTAAAGGGAAATCCTTTTAATGTGCCAGCACGTATCCAAGTGAATTCACCTGGCAATACATTCACTTTTAAATTAAAACAATTGTGTGCAACTAGAAGGAATTGCTTCATTAAACAAATGAAGAAATCCTAGTGCTTAATACAGTGTTTTCTTTAAGATGATTAACAGAATAATTGAAATTCAGTTATTTGGATGTGTATTCCCAGGTAGATTCTTATTTTAACATAGAAGATTTTATAGACAGAGACACTAATATCATTTAAGGCAGGAAGACTGCTAATCTTAGATTTAGTAGCCCATTTAGATTACCGGAGAGGAAATGGCTCATCCTTGCTTGTGAGGCTCTAGAAATAGCCCAGACCTGATATAACTAGTGCTTAAAAATAAAGGTGTTTGCATTGATAGCAGACAAGTCAAGTTATTGCAAAGAAGGTGGGACCCCCCCGAGGCACATGCTGTAGCTGGCATGACAGAGGAATTCCCTACACACAGACTGAAAAGGAGACTCTATGGGGTGCAGCTTGTTGCTATCTTTTTTTTTGACTGCTGAAAAACAAGCAATTTAAGAGTAAGAACTGGCTAAGTTAAAATTGCATCAACAACAGGAGAGTACTTCTGTGAAGAATTTTAGGGGGGAAAATAGATGAGTTCCTTGTACACTCGCTGCAGAGAGGCTGTTTGCTATTACACACCTCTCTCTCCCAAGGCATCTTCCTCATTACCAGAAAAGTCAGCTATTCACATCATGTCCTCTCACGTCATTTTTAATCTATGATTTAGTTAAGCCAAATATTTAATTAGAGATTTCAATATAAAAGCAATTAGCAAGCTTCCTATGTATAAACCATAATTATGATGCAGCTTAGTAATAGAAGAATGACTAATAAACAACATTTTGTTGAAATTCTGTTTAGATACTTTTGCGATATGTTTTAAACTGCTGATTTATTTTTGACTCACCAGTCTTGGCTAAAAATAAATGAAATCCTCCCATATCTCATATTTTTGCTTGTAATTCTTATTGCTTTGCAAATGCCAGTGTGTCACTTTGCTACATAGTGACATCACAACAGAGCAGCTTGTGGCAATGGCGTCAAATGCCTACACCATAACAATGCAAATAAAAGTCTTGTTAGCAAGAAAATAGTTTCCAGACTATTAAAATGTAATTGCAGGTTTCAGGACATGGACCCACCTCGGTAAAATCAGGCTGATCCTATGGAAGCTGATGCTTCAGCCAAGGCACTTATTTGTAGCAGGATCCTTCACAAATCCAGGACAAGATAAACAGGAAACACTCTCTATGTCATCTAAATAATAAGCATCTTCAACAGGCTTGTATTCATGTAGAGGTCATCTTGCAATTATTGATTTATGATTATGGGGTTCAGGTGAGAGGTAAGAGTTTGTGGAGTAAAATGAGGAAGGAGGGATTGAGCTGCTGGAGGATGGGATAGGAGGAGGGAGAAGCAGGTGAGTGCTGAGGGAGTGGCAGCTGGGGTGCAGGACTTATGACTTGTGCATGCCTGTGGCTTCTTGTGTCACTGAAATGGCGCAGTGAAGAAGCAGGCAAGGAATTCAGCTCTGCGTCATTTACTTTGTAAATCTGGTAACATCTCAGAAAACTCTCCCCTTGGAAGCAATTTCAAAAAATGCTTACAGCAATATCTTAAGGCAATTGCAAATACCAGCTTATGAAGGAATTAGCATACACACAATAATCTTTCAAAAATCAGAGATAAGGAAATGCTGGCTATCTAAACTTGTACCTCCAGAAATCAGCTTCTCCAACCATTGCACATCTGTCCAGTCTGCTAAGTGTCCTACCCCCATTTTCATATTCACTTTAGCCAAGGGATATGAAAGACATGGATCAGCCATTTTGTTCCCTTCCCTTCCTAAAGCAGGAAAATTTCGCTTGGTTCAGAATTATTCAATGGCATCCATGCAAGCAGAGAGACTGGAGACTGATGAAGGCTGGATGCTATATTCCAAGCTTCCCCCATGCTTCTGTCCCTCCACCCCTACCTCCCTCTCTCGCACTCCCAAAACTCAGGCATCCCCAGGAGAGTGGGAGAAATGCTCTCCAACAAGGTGGTGAAATACTAAGATCATCACTCTGCTTTTATCGTTGTAGACTTCACCACCTGTGGGTATATAGCCTGGTTACGGTAGACCACAGTTGTCTTTACACACCTAGTTTTCCACATGTAATACCTAGTCTCCCAGTTGCCATTATAATGTGGATTTCTAGAGGAGTTATGGACAAAGCCTGACCTTATGGCTGATACTGATGCTGTAAAATAAGAAACTGCCAGCTTCTTTCCTTCTTGGATGCTCTTTTTCATCACCTTCACAGAAGGGAGCTATTCAAAACTGGAGGTAAAATCAAGCAGGTGTAGGCAGAAGAGCCATTGTACGCCAAATGCCCCTGTATGTAAGGCTTCCTGTATTTGCATGGTGTTCTTGGAGGGAGACTCTGTCTGCTGCAGCAGAAAACAGCCATTTCTTTGGAAAAGGTATGCTTGAACAGAGTAATGGGTCATTTTATTGCCATAACACTATTTTCACTTCACTGCTTTAAATAATCTGAAAGACTGCTAGGAATTAAAAATAAATACCAAAAATTACCCTGCACAGAACTGGTTAGAGTGTGTGTCCATGCCTGGGTAGTAGACTCAAGTAAACCTCATTTTGTTTGGAAGCAAGACCAAATATCCTGGAAAAGACAGCCCATATTTGCTTTGTGGAACAGGGCTCCTTTCACAGTTTGAGCCAAATCTCACTGAAACCCCAGGAACATTCACACTTGGTTTAATTGGGCACTGTGTCAGGGAAAATTGGCATGATTTTCTAATGAAAGACCTAGCTCACTTAGGAATCCCTCCTAATTTTACTGGGGAGAAGATAAGTCATAAACTCTGGATGTGTCCTATAGAACAAATCAGCCTTTCCACCTTCAGAGCTAAATACAAGGCTGATTTCTCTTGATCTGCTGTTTCATAAAGAGTTATAGAAATACAAACTAGAAACAAAGATTCCAAATGAGAAAAAATAGGATCTGTTTTTGAAAACTATTCGCTCATGGGAAAGTTAAATAAACTAGTGTATTAAGCAGTGGCAGACTGTTAGGTAGCCAGGTAATCTGACAGGAAACATTTCCTGTTAGGATGTGTGTATCCAAATTCCAGTGAAAGGGACATATGAGGACTATGACAGATTGAGTACTGTCAGCTGAGAGGGCACACTCAATTGAAAACTCCAGGAACTAGGAACTAGGAAAAGCTGCACACCTTAATGTTGTGTTTAATAAAGAGTGATCTGCTGTCTAATCACTGATTTTGGGAAAGCCCACAACCTCTTCAGGAAAAGAGGAGTACTGATGTAAGGCCAGAAACTGTTTCCTCTGATATTAATGGCAAGATATTTAATTATTTCAGTGAAGAGAGGATCGGGCCCTTAGGTGAAGGCGTGAAAATATATCTACATACTAATGACGCAGCATCAGCAGGAGAGAGAGCCTGTAGTGTCGAGACAGCTAATTGTAAATGCAAGTCCATGACAGATTCCGCGTTTATGTTTGCAAAAAGACAGACAAGACATGAAAAACAAGCCTTTTAGCCAAGGAAAATTGACATTAATTCAGCTCCCCAGCTAGGGCACCTGTGCAAACAATACCATCCCCAGGCAATTAAAACAGAGAACTCCATAGTTAACAGGGTAATGTGGATTAACACCTGACCACTTCACGGGGGTAGAAGAATAGCTTTGGCAGATTTGCAAAATGAAATGATGTCACCTAAAAAGCCATTTTTTCACACTCAGTGCTTCTACAAGAACATTCTAGATTTGAATAGCTTTGCTCAGACAAAAGTGGAATATGTAACTATTTTTGTGAGGTTAGAAAAAATTTTTGATTTGGTAAATCTAAATATTCCATGCATGTAATTTTAAACAAACTTTACTTCTAGCCATTTTAAAAAGACCGTGTATTTTTGTTGTAAACCAAGCTAATTTTTTTAACCAGAAAAATATTTTGACACAAGTGGGTACTTGAGTAGTTTAAAAACATTCTTCTAAAGCTTTACCAAAGTAGAAGTTTAATTAAATCAACTGACACTCATGAGTAATTTCAATATCAACTTTTTCTTAATGTTCAGTAAAAGATTTCTCATCAAAACACCCCTGGTGCAACAAACTCTAGGACAACAAGTTTTGATACATTTTTGAGAAAATCAGATACTTCTCAGTGACCTCGCTGAAGCAATTTACCTCACCCAAGGTCTTGCAGGTGGTTTTTGGCTTTTCTTTAAAAGTGGACCTTAGAAACATGTAGGAAAGCCAAACAATCTCCTCTTTTTCCCCTTTTTTCCCTCATTTTTATTTTTCTTTTTTTTCTTCTTCTTCTTTTTTTTTTTTTTTTTTTTTTTTTCCCTGTAAGAGCAGAACGTTTCCTTG
This sequence comes from Coloeus monedula, assembly GCF_965178545.1. Classification (NCBI taxonomy): domain Eukaryota; kingdom Metazoa; phylum Chordata; class Aves; order Passeriformes; family Corvidae; genus Coloeus; species Coloeus monedula. The sequence goes on from NC_138782.1 coordinate 62,801,268, forward strand.
TCCAGAAGCTTTTAGTCTACAACAAACGTGCTTCATTTGTATTTACATTCAGCTCTGGTTGTTCCACTTTAGGAGGGAAATGAACACTGTGTGTTGATCACTAATACAAAAAAAAAAAAAATCCAGGATCTAAAAAAATAGCCGAGAGGCCTATTCTTATCCTATTGCTAGGAAGACTAGAGAGATTTGTGGGACCAGAATACTTTCTATCTTATATTAAGGTCTGTAACTAGACTGACAGGAATTAAAGTAATCAGAATCCTTTAGATACTTTTAGCATCAGGCACATATGTATCACTCACCTAGCCTTAGACTGACCTCAGTTTAAGGTCAATTTTATTACAAGTTGATTTAAAAGAAGAAGAAAACCAAATCCAAACTATGAGGTAACTGCCAACAGCTGAGCAGGACAGCAGCCTGTCATGGACAGCCAGCTCAAGGCATTCCTCAAAGCAGCCTATTCACAGTCCAGCAAAACACAGACGTATTTTATTTACACTTTCCCAGCTCCATCCAGACCAGCAGCTAATTGGGAATGTACTATTTTCATGCTTGATCTTTGCTGAGCTATAAATGATGAGCACCAAAGAAGTATTTTCCCTCACACGCTTAAGCGGTGCAACTTACACTTGCACTCATGAAATTTCCAAGCAGACACTGACAAGTGCCAAAAGCTCATTAAAGATTATGGACCCACTGAGTCATCATGCAATGATTTTTGAGTGACTGAAGAGAACATTTTATATAACCGACTTTGTGGATCAAGGAGAAAGGATGTAAGCAATCCCTGTAAGTGCAGGTTTGGAACTAGGTGTAGGACATTAGGCCTAAAGTTTGGAAACTGTGCTCCTTTCATTTTGTTCCAATCCCAGCTTTGCTGGGTGAGTCAGAGAAAGGCTGGCAAGCAGCCGTGTGAGAGACTACCTCACAGGAGATAAGGGAACACCGAATACCTCTAGCACCTTGGTTTCATCACTACTTAGAATGAAATTGCAGTGCAGGAGCCTACCCCAGCTTTTCCATGGGCTGACTTCTTGCAGGACTCTGCTGTTAATTAGGTTTGCAGGGCAGGATAGAAGAGAGAATTTATTGAAGGCTCCAGATATGGAGATTGAGGAATTTGAATTTGGTCTGCAGGAAAAAGGGAAGAAAAATATGAGTGAGAAATTATTGTGCTAGAAAGATTGCTATGCAGAGCCACATAAGACTGCCAGTGGAAGAGAAAAAGACAAAACACAAAGTAAAACTGGCACGTAAGGAACTCAGAAGAGGAAGGGAGAATTATTTTGCTTCATTTAAGAAGAGTTTTTGGGGCAAGGATCATGCTTTTTTACCCTTTCCTACCTAGGTGAGTAAAACTCTGTTGTCGATTCTATTTACATACTTATTTTTCATGCTATTAAGATTAAACTAGGAGTGGAGATCTCCTGTCCTAGGCATTGTGTGGGTGAGGAGAAGAGGACAGTCTCACCCTGAATTGCTTGCAGTCAAAACAGACAAGACAGGCAAAAACTAGAGAAAGGTGATAAAACAAGAGATCCACACCAGCAAACCCTATGGTACCCCTGGTTTCAATGGGGGCAGGGACAGGAATGTGATAAGGGAAAGACAAAGCAAATGGAGGAGTGAGAGGAGGGCAGACAGGACAGGGAGTGGAATCATCAGAGGCAAGTCCAGGGGAGACTAGGGATGAAGAGCCTTGGATAAGGCTTGTGCATCGCAGCAAACAGCTGCTTGGCACCAGCTAGTCAAAGCTGTAGAAAATATTATCAGTGTCCCTGAGGCTCATCTCATGTTTTCTCTGGCTGTTGGCACAAATGACCAGTCATGTCCCTGAAAGCCACACTTCTGGAAGGACAAGAGGTCCCTGACCTACTGACAGATATAATATTTCTCTTGCGCATTTCTAAATATGGAAAGAATGGGAAACATTTCTGTCTGTGTATCTTTTTCTCCAAAAAAGGGGGTGTTAAATCAGGCAAAATTACATGGAAATACCTAGAAAATACTTGAAATTGTTTCAGTAATGGAAAAAAAATAAAGGAATGTGCTTATTTAAGTTCAAATATTTTACTTTGAAATTTTTCAACAAATATTACCTGGATTTATTTTTAAATTAATTGGATTAAACTTTACCCTCATTTTATTGGGCCTTAAATTATTTTTTAAAATACTGACTAAGCCTGAAAAGTCACTAAATAGTGTCCTGTATGCAACATGAGCCTAGAGTTATTTGACAGCAAATGAAAGAATGCAATGAAAAGTTTGTGGCTGTACTAAGTAAAGCAGTCAGCATTTATCATTAATACTATCATTAACCTCTTAACAAATTATTTTGCATACCACACTGCTCTTCTTTTTCTTTCTTTTTAAGGCGATGTAGACAAATGTACACCTGATTAATTGATTCAGAAAATTCTGCTTGTTCATCACCAGCAATACTTACTTACCCTGCTCTCAAAACAAAATTGAGCTTACTTTCAGTTTTTCAGACACTAGACCTTTTTGTTCAAACACTGGAGGAAGCAGAAATGGCTTTATGTTATTCTGCAGCTTAGCCATTTCAAGGTGAGAGCAAAAGGAGCTCTGGAGTTCATCTCTTTCAGTGGAAATTAACTTTCCAGAAGAGTTTTTGCATAGAAATGAGGGGTTCCTATGAAACATCTCAGAGTCCTCCACTTCCATGGTCTCACACAAGCAATGGGGGAGCCTTTAAGGAACCTTTTCCAGATTTGGTATGAGTTTAATGGTGAAAGACAATACCCCAATTTGCACCCAGGAATGAAATGGAAACAGAGCATGGCACAGACTGCATCCTTTAAGAAAGCCTGGCCAACAAGCCAGCAACAGCGTGCCACCCCAGCTGTAAGCAGTCCCAACCCACAGCCAAACTATGCAGGGCCTAAACTGTGCTCTGCACTTGGCACAGCAAATAAGCAATCTAATGGGCAGAGAATTTGCACACTGAATTTAGGTGTGGTGCCACAATGAGTACAACCATCATGGTCCTTACGGACTAAGGGAGTATGAAAATCACAGCCTTCACCTCAAAAGGTAATTGCTCACATATGATGCAAGTAATGTTTTGTTGATGCTTCCATTCATTTTAAAGGTATTGTTTAATAAACTTGGGCTTCATCACAATAGAAGCAAACTTTACTAAGGCATGGAAAGAGAGGCACAGCACCTCTGCGAGTAAGACTTAAGAGCCCTTCCACTATGAACATCTTAGGAATGGGGAGAAGAGGTCACCCAGGCCCAGGTGAAGAATGTGACATAACTTTGAACAAGAACAAGAGGCTTTTAAAGTTGCAGTCTGGAGTGCTACAGGAAGTCTTTCAGGCCAGTAGGAGTGTGAATGTGATATGTAGTTCATCAGGAAACTAATGAAGGGTTTAAGGGGAAGAGAGGCTTGAATGAAAAACATGGGGTTTTTTGGCAAACCAAGAGGGAACGATGAAGAAGACCATAGTGGAAACCACTGCAGTAATCATCCAACCACCCATGCATTCCTGCACCATATCCAGCAAGGGTTCCTTGCACAGTCTAATCAGGGAGATTCCATGACAAATGCCCCTTTTCAAATATGGGCCTGGAAAAGAAGCTTGGCTCTTGTGCTTGCCACAGAAAGACGGCAAGCAGAACCAAAAAACCTGTTTTGACTTCTGCAGGAATTTTAACAGATTTTGCCAATATTCCTTGCATGAGAGGAGTCCAGTAAGGTGACAAAATAGATTAATGCTGCCCAAGCTCCAAACACACTTCCCTCATGACTTTTCATAATTGCTGCTTGAAGTGTATATATAACTCTCTAACTTATCAGAGGTATGCACACACTTCTGCTCACCCACTTTCAGAATACTGAAGCCTTTAGTATAAAATGCATGTGAAGGTGGAAAATGGTTGGAGAAAATGAAAAAATTATGCACAGCTTCATTCTATTTATTCTGTTCATGTTTTGCAGCTTCAGAAGCTCAAAGAAGACGCTACTTTAGTGACTTCTCAGCATGCCAATGTTCAAAATTTCAGATGAGAATGAAGCAAATTATTAAAATTGAAATTATGGGAAATGTAAGTGCAACGTACAACACAATTACATACTGCCAAATAGATACTACCCATGGCCATTATTCTGGGAGGAAATGAAAAACACCTGGAGAACAATGCAGTCATTGGTCACAGCCAGAATGGCTTCATTAGGGGAAAATCCAGCTTATCAAACTTAATTTAGTTTCATGACAAGGTAACCCACCTAGGTGATCAAGGTCAGCCTGCTGATATAATCTTTTTGGATTTCAGTAAAGCTTTCAATACTGTCTCTCACAGGATCCTTCTGGACAAAATGTCCATCACACAGCTGGATAAACACATTGTGAGAAGGGTGAGCGGCTGGCTCATGGGTCAGGCACAGAGGGTTGTAGTGAATGGGGGGACATCAGAGTGGTGACCTCTCACTAGTGGGGTTACACAGGGCTCCATCCTCTGCTCTGTGCTCTTCATCATCATAAATTTCTTGGATGAAGGACTGGAAGGGATACTGAGCAAGTTCCCAGATGGTACAAAACTGGGAGAAGCTTTATGAGGAGCAGCTGAGGTCACTTGGTCCATTCAGCCTGGAGGAGACTGAGGAGAGACCTCATTGCAGTTACAAATTCCTTGTGAGGGGAAGAGGAGGGGCAGGCACTGATCTCTTCTCTGTGGTGACCGGTGACAGGAGCCAAGGGAATGACCTGCAGTTGTGTCAGGGAGGTTTAGGTTGGATATTAGAAAAAGTTTTTTCGCTCAGAGAGTGGTTGGGCACTGGAACAGGCTCCCCAGGGAAGTGGTGACAGCACCAGACTGACAGAGTTCAAGGAGTGTTTGGACAATACTTTTGGGTACACGGTGTGACTCGTGGGAGTGGTGCTGTGCAGGGCCAGCAGTCGGACTTGATGATCCTTGTGGGTCACTCCCAGCTCAACATAATCTATCATTCTGTGACTGAGCTTTTTCGTTTGCCAATCCTCAGAAATTGTCATTGTGAATTAACCTGACATTGCTGGAGTTTTATATTTTTCAGATAATATCTCTTCCACCTTTTTGCTGCCTATAACTTTACTTCATTCTTTCTTTAGGATCATATTATGTCTATCCTCTCACATAACAGGGTAACAGTCCAGATGTGCAACAGCTGATATCTTAGCTGACCTAAGCAAGGTATCTACAAATGCTGTCTTCTGCACCTGGTTCTGCTGTTTTAACTCACCTTGGAATTAATGGTGAGGAACAGGCAATGCCAGGACCCGTATCCCTTCATCCATACCCAGATTTCTAAAAGAATCCAAATGCATGCTGTCCTCAAGAACAGGAAAAGAAAGGGCTCCTTTCTTGCACTGACTGAAAAGGGAAGGACAGGGAGACCAGTTAAAAGACAAGAGAGGATACAATAGCTAAGACACTAGACACTTAAATTTTAAATACGAGAGAGAGGCACGGTGTCTTGGAAAAAAACAATTATCTTCCATGTTTCAGAAGCAGAAATATTTAGTCCCTGACACTGTGCTGCTATTCTTTTTAATTTTTTTCTATGTTGTATCTCTACAGTGTTAAAAATTAGACTTCTTCCTTTTTCTCCAAAAGAAAAACTGAATTTTTCAAAATAGAGATTAAAAAGTATCCAAAATGAAAAAATCTGGAATAAACAGAAGTTCTAATAATATATCTGGGCTCAGTAGAGGAATAACATGATCTAAAGAACATCTAATGACAATCAAAACCACATCTGCAGCTTTTTATTCATATATCTGCTAGGCTGAGAGAGGAATCAAAATTAATGCAGAATCTGAGCTCCATGAAGAACAAAAGGAATTTTTTCCATTGCCTTTTGTGAAAATTGGATTAGATCCTTTGTGCTCATAACAAAATAGCCAGTTGGTAGAATATCAGCTAGGCAAAAACCCCACAATAGGAACGCATGTACACTTGGTAAAACTGAGAGGCCCTTCCCATTTCATTTCAGCCTTGGGGGATTCATTCTAAATAATCTTATCTACAAGCAATTATAATTTTCCAGGCAACCACCACGTTGTAAGCATTGGGCATGAACTAAAGGTCTCAGAGGACAGAAGAGTGGGAAAAGAAGACAATCTGAGTGAATGACAAACTTATTCACATATCAGGAATCAGAAATTTCTTTGAGCATGTACAAGTTGGACTTTGTGTATATGTAACCAATTATCTTAATGCAGTTATTATATATAAGGTCATGACAGTATTAAATATGAAGTGCTACGGTACCACACCCAGGTGATATCACTGGCATCTAAAGGTCTGGAAATAATCTACTGCTTATCAGAGCTCTGAACAGAGCTGGATACTAACCTGAAGGAGGGGGTGGGGACTTGCAGGATGTCTCCTCTGACCCCATGAAAGACTCATTTGCCGCCTCAGGCAGTGCCAGTTGGAGAGGAGCCACCATTTCTGTTGCCTCTAAACCCTTCTGGTAAATCTATGCCTTTTGTCATTCTAGGCAGGATAAAAATGAATTTCCATTCTGCTTTACTCAAACCTGATCTTTCCTACCCTGTGACAACCAGTATTTTTGCAAAACTCAGTTTGCAGACAAATAGGTTATGTGCAGTCTCATGGCAATGTGCATTTTTCCAGGTTATCTCAGCAAAGGAAGGTATGGGATGCACTTCTTTAAAGCTGGAAATGTTTGGGTTGAACATTCAAAGTCTCTAAATCTGGAGGAGCATCACTGTGATGCACTGAAGTGCAGCCTAAAAATCTGTAGTGTGGTGGTGGTGATATTATATTTTCTAAATATTAATGAATGCAGTAATATTCCAGTAAAGTTCTCATTCTGTGTGTGAATTTTCAGGTTTTGGAAGGGAATGCCCTACTCTAAGGTTGCAGGCCTTTCCAAAAGGACATCTGCCTCCATTTATTCACAGTCTCTGCTTGCAACCTGAGTATTATAGAACATGTATGGAAAGAGGGGACGCTCAGATCACAGTTCTTAACTGAATCCCTTTCAGGAAATGATACAGAATTCCATTTTAATTCAGACTGAATCAGGATTAATTTTATATAGTGTTTTGTATGGTTTTGTGGTATTTATATGGGTCATTTATTCTTATTTCCAGTCTGATAACAAAATTAGTTTTATGAGATCTTGTCCTCAGATTAACCAAGTGTAGCCATGTACCTTTCACGGTTTCAGTAATACATGCCAAGACAGAGGGACAAGTTCTTAGTGTGATAATGGTTTATTTTGCTGCACGCTACTGTCTTGGCATGTTGAGATCTACAGTACACAGAATGTAAATGTTCTGTCTTTCCCATACTGATTATTATTTTAAAACGCTGCAAGATAATTGAGCAAATGTCAGAAATCACAAGACTACCTTCTTGTCAGGTGAAAGATTTCCTTCCTTTTTTTTTTTTTTTTAATTTGTTTTCCTGAATGGTCCATCTCTAGAGCACTATCTCTGTAAGTAAACACTTGATGGAGAAGTGAGGATTGTTTGAGAGAGTTCCAGAAGTTTGCAGATTTTCTGCATATTTTTCCTGTTGAGAAGACACAAATCTGCAGTTCTGAGTAATGTCAGGTTTGCAGGAGGTTTGAAAGGCCATCTGTAGTAAATGTGCTCTTTTCTGTCATGCATTTTCCCTTCCAGTGCTCTAAGAGGAGACATTGAATGCTTTGTGAGAATTTTCCTGAATTTCTGGTACTCATACTGGTCATGATTTTTCCAGATTAAATGAAACTAGTGATCATTTTGACCTTATGACCAGTTTTCTCAAGAACTGACAGTTGTATGTGCTCATCTCAATGCATCTCCTTAAGGAGAAATCAGTGAACTAATTTTAGTGGTACTCGTGTATGATGAGCAGATACTCTATTTGGAAGTACACCTTCCAAGTTCATGCTGAAGCCCAGACCCTCAAGAGAAATGATGTGTTTACCTTCATGAAACTGAGGCTTAGGGTCTAGGTGCTTATCCTGGCAAGTGTTTTAGACATAAGCCAGAGGAGTGGATGAAAACAGAGAATGATTTTCTTTTCCACTTTTAGATATAAGCATTTGAGCTGAGGAGAGAAGCACACTGGACCTTTCTAAGACATTCCTCTGCATAGCTTAAGGATTTATCTTGCTATTATAAGAGAGCCAAATGCATTTCACTATGTACTCACAAAGCATGGCCTTGGTTCTCACCTTGTGCTCTTTGGGAGCCCATGGCTTCATTTTTTTCAAGCCCAGTGATCTGTCTATTTCTACCTGAGGCTTCTGATGTGCCTCTGATAAGTTACAATTACAGATGAACAGGTAAAACAAGAATTCAAGGACATTGCTGAAATGCTGGGCTCAGCATCCCTACTCCTCCCTATCACCACCTTTGTTTTTCTACATTAAGAACATAATAACAGCTCAGAAATAAAATTCATAGACCCATGCTGTTCAGTCTACTTACCTGGAACTCATAAGTGAACCCGACTGCTTTTCATTTATATGAGAAAAAAGATCCTGTCCTCTCTCATATTAAATTTCTTTTTACCATGTCTGTTCCTTTTTATTGCACCTGCCCACATGCAGCATGCACTAAACCGGGTTCCATGAGTAAAATGGACTGAAACTAACTTGCAGAATAGGAAATGCAGCCAATCTCTCCCTCCCTGTTCCATCTTTCCATCTAGTTGGGCATGGATCCATAGGGATTTTACTGACATAAAATGAGAGTTAGTAGTATGCAATCAATGGGCAGAGGAGGATAGACAGGAAAGAAGGATTCTTCAAGCTATGTGCCTGTGTCAGGACCCTGGGAGGGTCCAGTCACAACCCCCACACTGTGGGGCCTCTTTCCTGCTCACCAAACCTCTGCAATTCTTTTTCTCACAAGACTGAAACACTGCTTGGTTTCCGGATGTAGCTGCGTGTTTATGCCTGTGCATTGAATAAGCGTGTGCAGGAGACCCAGTATTTCAGTGAGAAGGTAAACATTTGTGACCTCTACCTGGTGAGAAGTTCATTCCAGTAGCTCAACAGGGTTGTTTAAAACATAGTCATTGCTGGAATATGGGGACACTGCCAATTGCTTTGAAAGTAGGGGCTTTCCCCAAGAAAGCTGGGGTCATTGTGATACTGAACAGTACAGTGATGCAGATCCGAAACACAAGCATGAGGGCTCTTGCCCTTTCCTGCCACCACCCTCCCTGCTTTGTACACACATTCCCTGTCATTTGATGCTGCAGTCCTGTGACTGCAGAGCCTTTCTTCTCCCCCACATCCACACTCAGGTTTCACCTGGCTCTGTAACCTCTACCTCCACCAGGTCATGAAGGCTGAAAAAAATGCAAGTTGAGCTACATTGGTAGCCACAAACCAGCTCACTTATATAATAATATAGAATGGGAGCCCTGCAGAGCTCAGGTCAGTCTGTCTCCCAAGGGAATAGGGGGATCATCTGGTTACATGTCATTGTCACCTTTGGCGCCTTTTCATACAAACCCAGAGTTCAGCTGATTTCTGATAACTCCAGCTATAGTCCATGGGCAGGCAGTTCCTGCTAGGGGGTAGATACCAGCATGATTGTGAAGGCCTGCCTGATGAGCCCAGCTTCTCAAAGGCTGAAAGCAAAGTACACCTGTGTGCAAACAACAGGACTGAAAAATCTCAGATGATGCTGGCTGATTGCTTTTAGCTAAGTGATCCCAAGCAGGTGTCTTAGCAGCACTTACTCTTGTCCTTCTAAGTCAGCAAAGGAAGGCAGAAGGAGCCTGAAGTACTGAGAGCTCTGAAATGCATTCCTGCTACAGGCAGGAATTAGCAAGAGATCAAGTGTGCCCAAAGACATTCAGCGACATGAAATTCATGCAATATTCTTGCTGCTGCTCTCTGGATAGGCTGACACACCATGTGAACTGGCAGGCACATCTTCAGACCTTGTTGTTGATATACACACACACGTGTATATACATCTATCTAAACTTTGTATTTACTGCAAACAGAGCTCAGCAAATCATTTGCACTAAGTGCTTCTCAATGAGTATTATTGTTATCTTCTGTACACTGCTTACCCATTAATGCTTTTGCCATGTTCCCCAGATTCTTCAGTGTTTGGACAAATGATGTGTAATCAACAATGAAATTGTGCTACTGTCTTGGAGCTGCTTGGACAAGCTAGCCACACATCCTCTGAACCAAAAAAGAAGAAGGCAGACAAATGGCCAAGACTCCACTGTGACAGTAAGGTTGTCTGCAGAAGGAGAAAATAGTTTATGGGGAAGGCAGAGAGCAGTTTAAACTGATGCTCATTGAAGCCATCTTCCTATGCAAACCTCTGCTTCCTTTCTCAAATCCAGAATCAGACAGAGAAGACATCCTCTACCTTGAGACATGAGGAATCAAATACTGACTCTCATTTCTTGTTGCCAGGTGGGCTGGGGGAAAACAGAAGTGTGAGAAACTGACGATTGTAAGAAAGAGGAAATGCCATTTATTCATTTATTAAAAAATCGAACAATGACTACTTAAGAAAAAAATGTGTATTGGTTCCTTAGGTCTGTTCTCAAGTGCAGTTTCACCGATGGACTTGTTTACAGCACAAGCCACTCCGAGTACACTTTAAGAGCATTTAGGTCATTGCCTCGTCTGAAGTGCAAGAGCATCTTGAAGCAGTTTCCACAACAGTCTCATTCTCTGATCACGATGTCAGCTACATTTACAAAACTCAAGTGGCTGTAGAAACTACCTGCATGTACAGTTGGATTATGCATTATTAATCCATGCTACTGAAATTACCTAAGTCAGCTTGTAATATGTGCAGAATCTCACCTTGCAGAGAACAGAAAGAAAGATTGGCAGTGTTTATGGAAAGAGAAATAATCCCCAGATGTTTCTCTACAGCTGTCACTGCTAGCTGGGGAATTTTCTGTACAGTTCTCAGTTTACTTCCCCATAGCTTGCCATGGACTTTCATACTTGTGCAGCACCACAGACTTTCACCAAACCTTACACCACCTTTCTCCCAACGCTAGGCATAGTCCACAGCTCGCCTCTGATGAATTCACCACTTTTCCACACAGATCTGCAGTCCATTTTGTCACAGTCCCAAGAAAAACCCTACGGGTCAACTCTCTTAACCCTGGAATTCATCCTCAGCATATTTTCCCTTCAATTCATGCACAAGTCTCTACAGAGCTCTGCTCCCCAAGTCCTACCTCCGTCACAGCCCACTTGCCAGTCACGTCATTGCTAGAGCAACAGCTAGGTGCCGGGTTCTTGGGGTCTGTGTACTGCTGGCACATTTTTGAAGGTCATGATTCCTAGGTGTTTGGTTTGTGTGTTGCCAATTAAACAAGCCTCCAGTGAGTGTTCTGGGACTGCTTGAACAAAGCATTGGAGGACATGCCTGAGTTAGGAGAAGTGATGGCATTAAAGGCAACAAGGCTATTCACACACTCATAAATAAACATTTGTGCCACTGCTTGGCCGTAATGGGGCTGATTTCATTCAAAAATCAGCTTTACAGATTAAGCCCTTGGTGTCTGAACTTTTCTCCTGCTGTTTTTAATAGAAAATGTCCTCATTTAGAAACAGATCCTTCCCATGCACACCACAGGAGAGAGTAATTATATGTGATAGAAGTCATGACTTCTAAGAGGAGATATAAGGTATCTGAATTCCCTGCCTTCCTTATAGACCTATTCTTAGATCATTGCTGGTTTAATTAACTTTTAAATTTTAATTATCCTGTGGACTATAGTTCTGATTAAATGATCTGATGAACAAAACCTAGCCTTTAGGTCAGCATAGCAAAATTATTTTTAATGTAAGAGGGAGAAATTGCTCAATTTAACTACACATTTCCAAGTCCCTGTAGTCTGCTTTCACCACCTGATTTCATTAAATGCCACAGCTACTCCCAGTAAAACAGGTCATATGCACAGTGAAGGGAGATTCATGACTCTCTTAAGTCTTCCTGCAGTACCTCTATCATCATACTCAGTCCCTATGTAGTCATGCTGGCAACAGCAGTCAGGTCTCATGGGCTGAACATAAGACTAGGGAAGTAGATGATGGATGTCTTGCTTTTTCTCCCCTTTGCCATCTCTTCCCTTCTTCCACATGCCCAGTATCACAAACACCTGCAGAGCAGCACCTGCTGCTGAGGTCCCTTTCAGCAGTTGCAGCTGCTCAGTGGGTCACAGATCTGGTTGACCAGCTGCTTAAAGTATAGGGAGCTGGGATGTGTAGGAGAGGCTTTAACACCTGGGGATTTGGCATGTGAGACCACATTAGTGTGACTTGCTGCAAATTTGGTATGTGGGGGTGTGCAAACCAGGACAGCTTGTGCAGTCAGGGACAGAGAGGTCACGGAAAAAGAGTATGACAGGACAGAAAAGCATGCTGCTACATGCACTTGAGTCTTCTGGTCACCCTGCTCATTGTTCCTGATGTCACGTTCACAGATTAACCATATGCAAAGGTGTGGTGCTGTGTAGTGCCCACCCAGAGCAGCTGTGCCTGTGGAGGTGACCGATGCACAGGACAGTGTTTCCTGACACGATGCTGACAGTCAAGCAATATTTTTACAAGCCATCTACCTGTTTCCGGGAGTGTTGCCCTTGGTCAAGTCTTGATGAGTTCATCAGGAGCTGGGAGTGCTCCATACTAAAGCAAATTGTTCCACTTTGGGGATACCAGTTTTAAGGTTCCATAGATCATTTTGCTGGGAAGATTCAGTTAACCTAACAGAGATGAAAATTAGAACCTGGATCCCTCTTGCAGCTTTGCACTCTGGTTTTGCATGCCTCTGCATCCAAGACAGCCCTTCAGAGTTTCCTCCTCTGTAAGTCCAAGAAACAGGTGCTCCCAGGACGTGACTCCCCTTGGCCCCAAGTAAAAGGGGCCAAAGGGAGTAAGTAAAAGGCTGTAGTGGTGTGAGGAGTTGACAGCAGCCGCTCAGGTGTCCCTATCCCGCCCCTGCAGAGGCCCTGGCAGGGCAGCAGGGGTACAGGAGCTCAGCCCCTTGACAAACTCTAGCCACTATATCTTCCTTGATCCCAGTGGCAGCAGAGGCCAGGCTCTTAAGACAGTCGCCAGTTCCCAAGCTGGTTCACGGGGCACTCATTTACCTCCCCTTTCTCCTCCCACCACCACCCATCACTGGCAGATCCCATGCTCCCCCCGTCCCTGCCATGGGGATGCTGGGGGCATTAGAATCGCATCGCCACAGCAGCTGGCACTGGCCCTGGAACAGGCCAGACCCACATGTGGCCTTCTCCCTGTGTGCCCGTGTGGAGTGCAGCCCTGTGGCCTTTCTGAGAGCCCAGCAGTGCCTCCTTGACTCCTTGGGAGGCAGGGAGTCCTAACAGCCTCATGCCACTGTTCATGCCCCTCACCCAAATAGTTCCTTTTAATAGCTGATGTTGCGGTATTCTAGTTAAAATCATGGTGGCCAGAGGCATGGGTAAACTCACGAGCAAGTGACCAGGTGATTGAGACCAGAAAACACAGCCAGCGTGGCAGCACTCCAGGACAAGCCACCCTACAGGCAGCCCTACAAGGAGCTCTTTGTATTCGGCCAGGCAGCACCATCAACAACCCTGCCATGTGCCACACTCTCTGAAAAACAAGAGCATCTGCCCAGGCGTCAGAGCTCTGGGTTTTATTAGAGCATGCTGGTATTGCCGTGGGAGTTTCCCTTCCCGCCCCCCCACCCCGACCCCCCCACTTCTCTGTGTCTGTCCCTCCCCAGCACCCAGTCAGCACAGCTGCCCCAGTAGCCCCATCAGCCAGTCCAGCATGTAGCCACTGACTTCCCAGGCAGTTTGCAGATGATCAGCAGCATGGCTCCTCACTTTTGATAATTTCCAGCTTTTCAGCATTGCAACTTTAGCAACATTAACATAAGCTGAGTCCACCAGAGAGCCTCGTGATCAGTAACAGGGACAGCTTTTATTGCATTTCTTTGTCCTTTACTCATAAAACCATTGCCTTTTCATCTTCTTGATGCACTGCTTGTCAAGTTGCTGGTCAGGGATTGAAGGAAATGCCTACTTAGATGTCAGAGAAGGTGACATGGCTGTCAAACGTGCAGTCAATTGAAAATCACAGGGAGTGCAGGCTGGCTGCAAAGGCAGAGGGAAGTGTGCATACATTGTGACAAAAGTAATATTTCATCAGTTTGGAGGGAAATGTTAAATTGATTTAAATTATATTGAGTTTTGAAGGTGCTATACTGCCACTTATACTCACCTTTCTTCATACTTGATTCCAATCCTCACCTCTTGTTGCAGCACTGAAGATCTCCCAGACAGGAGATCAGTGATTTCCCAGACAGGAATACAGCTTTGCAAAACATCTGTGTAGAGCCTGATCCATCTGCTGTGTTTGCCTACTAGCTCTGTGTAGAATCATAGGATCATAGAATGGTTTGGGTTGGAAGAGAACTTAATGATCACCTAGTTCTGACCCCCTTCCACTAGACCAGGCTGCTCTGAATTCCAGTTCTCCAGCCTGGCCTTGAACATTTCCAGGGACAGGGCATCCACAACTTTTCTGGGCAACTTGTTCTACTGCCACATCACCTTAACTGTAAAGTATTATTTCCTAATATCAAATCTAAACCTACTCTCTTTTAGGTTTAATCCACTTAGGTTTAATCCCTCATCCTGTAACTACATGCTGCTCTTGTAAAAAGGTCCCTGTGTCTTTCCTTGTAGGCTCCCTTCATATCCAGATACGTAGGTTATAATCACATAGCTCAGGAAGTGTGAAGGGATCCAGGGGATGAAATATGAGAAAACTGTACTTGGTTTAAGGCTCCTTTTCTCTTCTTTGACAGTGTATAAAGTCATTAGTGTAAACACAAACAAGGCCAGCAGAAATTTCCTCAGCAGAAGTCTAACGGAACACTGCAATCAGACACAGAGCTACTGCTGAGCAATGGCTGCATGCCTTAGCTGACATGTGGCACTGAGCTAATGAAAGTCACGCTATTACCCTCCAAATGGTTGTCACTGAACTGAGAGCTTGTACAGTGGTAGCTTTCATGGCTAATAACTGAAAATAGAATCAGACCTCACATGAGCTGTGTAAATGTGCACTGTTTAAAATTAACTTCTATTACATGGTAGGATGGGTTATATTTACACCCCAGAAGCAGACAGCAAACATAATTATTACTATAATTATTTAGATTGCATTGCCTAGAAAATGATGTTTTAATTCTTTCTTCTTCTAAGTCTTTTTGAAATACGTAAGGGCACAGAAAACATGCATAAAAAGAACAAATGTGCCTTTTTAAATGAATGCACTTTGACCATCATGAATGGTCAGTAACAAGATTCTTACCCTGTAATGTTGGACATGAAAGTTATTTATCAATTTGCAACCTCTTAAATATATCTCTAGTATTTAGAGCGCCAGGATACAGCGATCTCTATGTATGATAGTACAGTGCAGATGATCCTCTCCCATGCCTTTCCACATGCTGATCAAATGATGTTCGCTGTCCTGAAACTGTATTTCATCCACATATTACCTCCATTCTTACCCACTCTTTCCAAGAAAAACAACAGAGAGCTCTGCATGGCTGTATTAACAGTGAGAAAGTGATGACTGGTTGCATGAGTCTGGACTTGCTCTGGCTCACAGCTGGCCAAACAAACCTCCCTGCATGCTGTAGCCTGCTCTTCATTGATGAATCACAAGCAGAAGTTGAAGAACTTAAAACCAATAAACCAGTTTCTACTAGCCTGCATTTCAACCTGTGATTTTAAGGGGAATATGTTGGAATGGGTAAAGTAGCTTGAGCCCTCCTCCTCTCATTAACTCCAGCTGGTATCAGGTGGTTTGTTCATGGCTTCAGGGCTGACAAGCTTTTCTATTTTTGTCTGAACTGCACCCTGAATATATTTTCCCCTTCAGTAGTCACAGAACTTGTTGGCTGATTTGAACCAAATTTGACAACCTTTGGATATATTGTTCCTGCGAGGTTCCTGCAGGGGTCACACGAACAGACTGCTATTGGAGGGGCCTATGAGTGAGGCTCAGACCTTCAGAAACTCTGGGTATTAGCTGCAGAAAGGAAGAGAAAGTCAGATAAAAGCACTGAGTACAAAACATCAAGTCAGTCTTCTTACAGAGATGTATCTCTTGGCTGATTTAACATAACAATATTAAGATTTTCTGTCCCCTCTCCTTGTACTTTTTCACCTTTCAGCTCCCCTCTAGAATAATGTTCTAGCAGTGAAAACCGTTGAGGGTTTCAGTCATGTCTTGAATTTGCTTCAAATCAAGGAGTAGGTTCAAAAGCTAAAGAGAAACAGAGTATATGCATACAGCTCACTTAGATATGTCCCATTAAAAAATAAAAGGCTAAAAACGTGACTGAAAGAGGCATGCCAATAATTCTTGGTTTACACCTAAGGTTTTGTTTTTGGTTTTTTTCCTTCTCACTGATAATTTCATTTGTGACAAAAGATTTTGTAAGAAACTAGGTATTTCTCATGGGCATCTTATAGAAGTGACCATATACTGAATATAATTTTAGGTTTCTTCTTCTGGCATAGCCTTTCTCTGTTTCTTTCTTATCCAGCTGTTTCTGAAAACTTTAATCTTCAAGTTCACAGAAGGGCTACCAGGCACAAGACCATGGCTGTTTGCTAGTCCTGGGATAGGCTCCTCACACAATGTAGTGGGGAGCCCTGCGTGCGACAGCGGATAACAGCAGAAGTGAAGACAAGCTGATGGAGCACTATGACAACCAAGCTCAAACTCCTGTATTCCAAATCTACTTACAGACAGGTATCTGAATACTTTCACTTAGTGTTCCCAGGCTTTAATTTACATTAGAAAGGCTGTGTCAGTGCTCTTCCTTCAAACACACTGAGTGGACATTACACTTTTCTTCAGTACCATGACTGATGTTGGCATTTATCGGGTTGTAAAATGTTCTTTTAACTGGTGCTCAGAAGAGTGCCAGAAGCAAAGATTTCTTCCTCTGAAGTTTAAATTCCCCCAGGCAGAGAAAGGACAATTAAACCTGTGTCAACTGACCACAACTCGGTTGGACATTTTAACCCTTTACCAGAAACATAATTATGTTTTTCTTGTCCAGCTATGTTTTAAATTGCATTTTGAGTGCAGTGTGCTCACACTGGGATATTCTTGAAACTCCAGCTAGATTAGGTTATTAAAGGGAGATAAGCAGAAAGAGTTCCATTTTCTTGATTCTTATAGGGAACAGAAATGAGACAGACTTCAAGATGCTCATCGCTGCCAGGGTACTTGCATGAGGAGTTTGGGCATTGTCAGGATGGGCCAGTGGCTGAGAAGGAGTTTGTGTGACTTTGTTTTAAAAGTTTACTTGGGTGGTGGGCTTAATGGCCCAAGAGAATCGTTTAAATTCCTGCATGTCCCAAAGACTACAGTTATATTAAGCATTGGTTATAATAAGTGTTTCAGATTTTTTGAGAAAAAGCTCTGTACCAGGTACAAGAACAACCAAGTACTGCACCCTGAAGACCCCTGACAATGAGGAATTCCAGCCTGCAAACTACAATCTGTGCTGAAGATTGTAGGGAAAAAAAGGGAAAAAAAAATCTCTCAAGATCCTGCTTGGCTATCTTTGGGACAAAAATGCTTTTCCCACCCCAAATCTGGTTATTGCTGTGACCCTGAGCACCAGGGGAAGATACACAAAGCAGAATGCTGAGAATGTTGTCCTGTTTCCAACTGGTGACCAAGTTCTGACACTTCAGAAAGCAGTAGGTTGTTAGGGAAGTAATCAAAATATATCTTGGAGACAGAGAGAAGGAATTCTTTCATAGCCTGAAGTCAATCATGTGAGGTACTCACCACTGATTACAGGCTGTGATTTGGAGTTTCTCCCACCAAAGGACATTTATCAGTGATTGGATCTTGTCACACCTTTGTCAGTAAAAGTTTAAAAGCTCTCTACTCTCAGATATTTATCCTGTGTGCTAACACTTGTACAAAACACCCAAATCACTTCAGGTTTCTTTTTTTTTTCAGTAACTTGAATAAACTGTGGTCTTTATGTATGTCTCCCCTCCTACAGTCTGCTTGGCAGCCCACAAGCCAGCTTTGTGGCTCCCCTTTGAAACCTCTGTAGTCTTTCCTCAGCCTCCCTTAACAGCAGGGACCAGAAAGGCAAGCCAGCATGGCTAACTAATGCCATACACTCACTTCTCTGCTTCTGCTTTCTAAATAGCTGTTAAACACTTTTGACAGAGCACTTAAAGCACTTATTAAAGGTAGCAGCAATAGTGTTCCTCAAGGTAAACCTCTACTGCACTCACGGTTACTCACCCAGGTTTCAGGAGGTGCCAGGGTTCAAACTCTGGGTTTGGCACAAATCCTTTGGGCAATGTTAAGAAATTAATGTGACCTTCCTGTGTTGCCATCATTGTTACCTCATCCTCATTTCTGTAGGACATGTACAGGACTTGCACTGCACCTTTTCCACCTGGTATATCTGCAGGCACATCTGCACAGACAGTAGCTCTGCCTTCCCTCTGAGTCAGACGAGTGAAAGCCTTCTCCAGGCTGGAAGCTGTTAGGACGTGTTACTGAGGGCTGTGTCCCTGCTAGTTTTTCCTGCTTCCCCATGGAAAAAAAAGGCTAGTGAGGGAGTTGAATTGACTGTTGTAAATACAGAGTCTTGATGCTGAAGCTGTCTCAAGTCTCACATTTCTCCTGTCCGGCATCTGATTCTGCCCTAACTGGGCTCAGCCTGATTTCCTCCTTCAGCCCTCCCCAGTCCTTCTGGAGGGCTTCATGAAGGTTGCATTACAGCAGATGGAGGTCTCAAAACCAAATGGGCTGGCAGAGGCAGCTCCTCCCCTGCCACCAATCCCACACAAGGGCAGAAAGCATTTAATTTGCTCTGGAAGTGGGAACATGCTGTCCTTGTGTTGCTGCTTGGGAATGCTGTCATGATATAGCATCAAGGTGCTTTCTGATGACAGAGACTCCTCGGGTGGTGCAGCTGCTGGGTTGAGTATCTCTTGTGTGCTCAGCTGCCCTGAGAGCTCTCCTGAAAGTCACAGCTGCAGTGAGACACCAAACCTCTCATGTGCAGTCCCTTGCCCTGCAGTTGCAAGCTTTTAGCTTGCAGTGAGTTTAGTCTGAAGTACTGTGTACAGCAAGTTTTTAAACCTACTATTAATTGTATGATCCACTAGCAGTGTTGTGGATATTTTACAGCTGGGTAATAAAATTATTATCTCCAGATGGAAAGTCCTAAAGCCTTTGTCATTACAAATAATAAGTAATAACATTGTGAGCTACAAGTCTCCTTTCCCCCCATCACCATTAATGGTGGAGCAGTGCTAAATTTATTTCTTCGATTTTAGAAATGTCAAAATGATAGCTAAGCCTCTTGACACATATGATATAAAATAGCCATACAAATTCACAATATTCTTTCAAAGTATGGGCAAATCCAGGCACTTTTACTGCACAGAAGCAGGAATCATGTAATGCTTCCTATGGCTTGCTATGATTTCCCTACACCCTTGCTGTGTGGGCTTCTGTGGTGGCAGAGGGGATGATAATTAAAATGGCAAAACGGCAAAGGAATGTGTAAACTAGTAAAAATCTAGGGAGAAGGTTTTGCTATTGTTCCTGAAGCATGACCTAAACTCATTTATTCCTTTGTTTATCAATTTAACCATTTATTTGTAAGGTTTAAGCCTGGGATTTTCTTGTTTAATTCCTCTGAACAGTCAGCCACCAAACAGTCTCTATGATGCTTGTTCTTGCAAATGTATGTCTAGACATAATTTAGATTAATTCCCCATAATAAAGCTGTCAGTTTGAATATATTACAATGCAAGTGCATAATGTGCAGTTGAAATGAGAACTCCAAACAATCTTTGCTCTGGCTTACCTGGTGTGTCTTACTATACTGCAATTATTCCAGTAAGAAAAAAAACAGGGAACAGGTTTCTTCCTCATTTAGAAGGGGAAGTTTTACAAAGTTGGAATTTAATCAGTTCAGATTACATATATTCAGAGGCTGATCCTACAGTGTTGCATGGCTTCCTCTTTAATGGCTACCCATCTTGTTTGAGTCTTCTTTTTGAAAGGATTAAAAGTACATTTTAATGAATTTTTGGTACTTGTGTCAAGCTTATTATTACAGAACATGAGAAGGTATTATAGTCTATTAAGTATGGGCAGTTCCTCTCTGAAGACAATTTCATTGCCATACAGCTAGAGACTGTTTTCCTCCCTGTCACATGTGCAAGACACATTTATGACTGACTAGAAGAGACAATGACAGCCCTTTGTAGCAAGAGAAAATGGGACTTTCTAGAACTTGCTGCCCCAGGCAATTTGTCACATGGCAAACAATATCCCCAACAAAGGCTCATGGTCCTCGCACCTCTTGAAAGCTGTGAAAGAAGTAAACAGATAGTAAGAAAAGTGTAGTCACCTTCAACTGGGGTGGAAAGTCGGACCTTCTTATTGAAAGAACTATGGAAAAGCAGTCCTGGAAATGGAGGGCCAGGAAAGGGCTGGCTGCTCTTTACTTGTACTGTACTTGAGGGGATAATCTCCATATATATTCTCTGACAGTGGCTGGGACTGCAAAGGGAAATGTCTGATTTACGTAGCCATTTTAACCTATAGCTAAAACAATTCTGCCTGAATGTTAAACAGTTTATAGAATCACAGAATGATTTAGGTTTATCAGGCTAATTGACTGATATCTGTGCATAGATATGTATGCATGCATGTGCATCTACACAACTCTGCTCTATAGTATGCCTTGATTCTCTGTGCTCTTGTAGGAGATTTTCAATTCTCTCTACTGGCGCCTTGGTTAGTGGAATATGTGGCTTGGCCACTCCCAGAACTGTGTCCATCTCCACTTACACCTTAGGAACTGGTAATTTGAAAGTGTGATAGAAGCAGTGATGAAGTGAAACTCCCAGCCACCTCTCATACATACTGTACGTCATGTCCTAGAGTAAAAATATGTTTTAATATCAGCTACCTGTTTGGAGATGGACAAATTTTACAATTTCAGAGAAAATTTAAGGCACATAAAAAATTAGATGACAAGCTCCGGGCCCCACAGGATATCTGTACTATTGACAAAGAATCTATGACTTGGAGATCTGGTTTTATACATTGACCAAAGTCTTTCAATGTCCTTATATCATCCTCCTCAGAAGCATATGGTTCAAAAGGTGTGAAGGTTAAAGAAAGAACAAGTCTAACCTGCACCAGGAGGGCTTCTCAAAAATTCTCTCTCTTGGAAAGAGCAATTAATTCTGTTCCAAATTCATTCTGATGGCATGAAATCACTACCGGCTTTGCAGGTATGAATCTAAATAAACAGTGCATGCCAACCCTGCAGTACTGCAAGCAGACTTCTCACATGCCTGCCTACATAAAACCCTGCAGGTAAAAGAGCTACATTACCCAGAACATTTTGTAAACCATTAATCTAACTTATCCTTGCAAGAGAGGTTAGTTTTACAAATGCTCTTCCCCTCAACTTCCAAGGATGAAAAAATCACCCTTTTAAGTAGCTGCTTTCAGGTATTTGAAAAACATAGACCCCTTAAACATTTTAATTGAACGTCTCAAAAATGCTGCCTAGTGCTTGATCAATTGCCTTTAACTTTTTGCTCCAAGCATTCCAGTAATTGTGGAACCAAGCAAACGTGAGTGCATTAGAAATTCTACAGGAAATCAAAGAGCTGTGTTATATTACGCATAAGGTGAAGGCTTGGTCTAATCAGATTACCACAGAGACATTTGGTTATAAGTGTTTTGCTCTGTTTTTTTGAGATATAGAGCACTATCCCTGTCTAAATCCTGAGCAGTCTAAATCCTAATCCTGTAGGTCACTTCTGAGAAATTATTTCAAGTAAATACATTTTAACATGAAATGTCATAAAAGCCTTCTTTGGTTCAAAATGAGAAATAGGGAATTTTAAAAAATTTTTATCATGTAGAGGTACAGGGATCCATGGGGTTCAGGGATTGATCTGTAATCAGCTAATGCATTATGTAAATGTGCAACCCTCTCTTACCAAATGCAAGTTTACAGAGAAAAAGAAAGAAAGGGAAAAAACTGCAGTGAAAGAGTTTTGGGTTTTTTTTTTTTAGTCATCTATTCTTTTTAAATTCTCAAACACCTGGCAAGCAGTATCAGAAGTAAAATTTTCTCACAATTTCTTTTCTAGACATTTCCTTCACCAGACTAATTTTAAAATTAAATGAAATATGTCATATAAACTCTGGTCCTTCCTACAGCTATGCAATTACTGAACAACAAGCTCAAAGATATTTACAAGAACGATATCCTTGCCCGGTTTTCCACAGCTGTTTCTGCTCTTGCCTCCCATAAGACACTTGACAGAATAATTACCAAGCATGACAGTATATCAGCTTGATATTCAGACATGATTTTTACATCTCTTGGCATGGCATCTCAACAGAAAATTCAGTGGCAAGCAGTAGCGGCAGCCGGAGGGAGAGCCCCCATAGACAGAGTTTGTCCCAGGAGACTCAAAGAGTTAAAAACCACATGGTAATCTTCCCATACTATCACAGGCAGTTAATCTTATTTGAAGGAACACATTTTGCCTGTAGACATAGTAGCCTCGGGGTGTGAGCAGGAGAGGGGTGCGCGGGGCAGAACAGGAGTGGCCGAAGGGCACAAGGGAAATGGCTGGGAGAGAGCTGCCAGCTGCCTCCCCACGCCGGGACCCAGCCCACGTGTGACCTCCTTATCCAGGTGAGGAAAGGAGCACCTGACTCGGTCCCCACATACCTCTCCCCCACCCCTGCGCAATGCAAATGACGCCATTCCCCGAGCTGGATTGCTGGGGGAGCAGCTGTCAAAATGCCCAGCGGCTTCAGTGAGACCAGGATTTCACTAGTATCTCTCAAAGAGGAGAGATGCAGTCTGCTACAGTGAAACGATGTTGATGCCTCCTGGCAACCTTTTAAAGCCCTTCCCGTCCTGCCCTGCAACCTTTCTGCTGCTGATAGAAGAACCATGTACGCTTCAATGCCTTCAAAACACGCCGGAATGTTACAGAGAGATTTCATTCTCTAGAAGGTGATTATGAAGTACTCGCTAATTATAGGAACTGCATTAAAGTGTTCCCAAAGAATATATCAGCCTAAGGGCAGACCGAACTATTCCCAAGAAATAAAATATTAGGCTACTGGGCTTTTTTTATTCTTGCTGAGCATCCTCCAGCAATATGCATTTACTTTAAAATTATTTATCTGAATGCATTTGAATTGATTATTGTCACTATCCTATCACAGGGAATTATGGTGCATATTTGTAACTGAAGCTGCGCTGTCTGGTTGGAGGCAGTCGCACAAGATGCAGATTTTATTCCCTGAGTGAAGAATGCAAGTATTTCCATAGCAAAGTATTCATGTTTAAAGTAAAGTCTCCTTGAGTGTGGGTGTTTATAATTCCAGATTCCTTTAGAGCAAATATTTGTGTCTATAAAATTCATTTGCAAAAGATTTGACAGGATGTGTGCAGAAAATAAAGGTCAAAACCATAAAAGCGTACTGAAAAGGATAAAAGTAAAGTCCTTGAAGTATGGTGTGTGAGTGTTGGCATGCATGTGCTACAGGTAAGAACCATTTTAAAAAAATGTCTGTACCTGTGTAGATGTAAATGTGCATTTCCAAAAATACATGCATTGTAGGTTGCTCTTTCTGTACTCCATAAAGATTCTGTGTGTATGTGTGTGTGTGTGTGCACGGAGACGTGCACATGTGCATGAAGGAGAGAAAGAGGGAAAATGAGGGGGAGAGTGGGAGGAAGATAGGTACAGAGCCAGAATCCTTTTTTTTTTTCCTCCCATCAAGATGATTATAGTGTCCTTAGAAATGAGAGGGCTTTACTAAAGATTTTCAACTTCAAAGAAAAGTTCTCAGTGAAAGCTCATCCTCTCCTTCTCTCATTAGCAGGCAGAAAAGCCTTTAACATAACCTAGCATAGAAAAGCAGAAGGGTGTACTTCCCTCCCAAGTCAGGCAAAACATTTCACAGGCACGTGACTGTCTGAAGCTAAAGAAGAAAAAGAAGCAGTAAGACTTTTGGAGGACTATGAATACAAACTTGAAAATATTAATGCAACTTGGAGCTATTCTATTTAGGGGTACCCTTTGACATAAAACTCTCATGGTAGTTTAATTTCTGGTGTCAGTGGCCTATTTTTTCTATCAAATTTGAGTTGGATTTTTTTAAAATCTTCATTTTATTTCCCCAAATAGACTGGCTGTGTGTGTGAGAGGGAAAAATCTCTCTTACTTGGCTGTGTCTAGATGTTGACAATGGCTCCATGTGTTCTGTCATGCCCTAGAAGCTCCCAGCCATCTGCTGAACGTGCCTGCAGCTTTGGCACAAAGTCGGCAGCTGCAGGTGTGCACTGAGGCAGATCTCATGGCTGCCCACTGTTATCTGTGTGATCTGGGTTGAATCCATCCTGCACACTCAGGGTGCAGTGAGGAGGATGAACATCTTAGTAGCTGAAAAGAAATGCAAAAATCACTGAGCTCCAGCTTATCAAATCACATCCAGCAGCTCCCACTTCACTGTGCTTATGAATGTTCTTGTTTCAAATCAAATTAATCCATGTTGAATAATATGACCATTATTTTTAAAATCCTATGCATTTAGGGCCAAGCCATAACCTAAAAGGTTTACTTTGTTCGGTACAGCAGACCCTAGAGAATTTCCATAGTGTTTTGAATCTTAGGACAGCTTGGATTGGAAGGGACCTTTAAAGGTTACCTAGTTCCAACCCCCCTGCAACATGCAGGGACATCTTCAGCTACATGAGGGTGTTCAAAGCCTCATCCAGTCTGGCCTTGAATCAGGGGTGAGTCATCCCCATCTTCTCTGGGCAACCTGCTCCAGTGTGTCACCACCCTCTCCCATTTGCAGGACCCTTACTTGGTTTTGTTGAGCCTCATGAAGTCCATGCAGACCCACTTCTCAAGAGTCTTCTCTAAGAGATTCCAGTGGTCAGGTTTTATTAATTTCTCCAGTTGCACTTGTTCTTTATTTTCCATGTGCAGTGCAAATGGATTTTGTGGCAGCTTTCTTTTCAGCACTGAATTATTTTACAATACTTGGATTTAATGCTAACCCATGACACCTGCGTTTCCATGTTACCATATTGAGGTAGAAGTTACTATTGAGTGATAACAAAAATAAAGACTAAAGGAAGCAAAAAAACCCCCTTCCATTTTCTTCTCTCCCTTCATGGAATATTCAGCTAGCACAAATGGGAGTTGCAGGTCCATTTACTGCCACAACCGAAAACACAAATCAGACACTGATGCTGACATAATGAGCAACTCTGTACGCCTGGGAAACTATCATCCAGCTAGTTTGCATTACAAAAGAGTCAAAGATATTTAATGGACAAATATGGGTCTAGAGAAGCTAGGTCTAAGGCACTACTAATCTGTGTCAAGTATGAAATTGTCTGCCTAATATTAGATGGCAAGTCTCCTGGCATAAAGCAGTGTGCATATGAAAATATATTTTTCCCTGTTTTTCAATATAATCCCTGTGATTGCCAAAATACACAGGAACTGTAGAAATTTTATGTACCAGAAGAAAAGAATGAGGAGTCGGAGGCTGATATACTGTTTGTAGTAAGTTAGGAGATCTATAGAATAAATTCTTATGAAATTTAACCAGAAAATACATAAATAAAAACCCCATCATTTTTACAGTCATGTGTCTTGTAAACATGCAGACATGCTGTGACTCCCAGCCTATACTGCCCCACCTTTTGCAGCACTTTTGTCAATCACCTCACAAATATAAGCTGAGTAATTACTTGGTTTATCTCTTTCACAGTTATTATCTGAAACACTATGAGAGCAGAACAGAAACAATTTGCATCTGTTTTAGCTCAAATGCAAACCTATAAGGACTGAAAAAAAACCCCCAACCCCTGTGAATTGAACCCCTTAAATACTATATAAGACCTTTACTGCATTTGCAGTTTGGATAAAAATGCAATTTTCTGTTGTAAGTCCATAAAGAAACAATATTTTCTTTGATTTCACTGTGGTTCACAAGAGCTCCTCAGTGTCAATGATACCCAGAGTGAACTTGTCCATAGGCTAACTGTTGAGTATTCTGTCAGTCACCATTAGCAATTATCTCAGTATGCTTACAGTACAGTAATACAGCAATTCTGAGTAGGCTAGAAGAGATAAATGATACCTCTACTCATTCAACAGTTTTTTCTTGAAATAAATTACAGACACTTAACAGTTCCCAAAATATTCCTTAACGACTGATGAAAATATAAGTCATCTTAATTCTTTAGAAGTCATACAGGACTGATAGAACACCATACATCTCTTTAATTTCAAGTCTGTGAATTGAATAGTGGAGCTGGCAAAATTAAAAAGGATTTCTTGGAAAAACATTCCATACCAAAGGTAGTTTCATTTGAAATTAATCAATTTCTGCAGCACTGCAATGTCCTTTTTCACTTGTTACCTTTAGGCAACTTTTCAAAAAACAGTGGAAAAATTTAAAGGTATGATGTAGAAAGCCAAAAAGGAAATGCAATAAAAGAGAAGCAAAATACAAACAAACTTTTTTTTTCTTTTTTGTAAAATCTGTGGTTTTTTATTTCACTCAGAGGTAAATAATGATAACATAAAATGGAAGGAGAAGAGACATTAAGTTATTTCCTGCCAAGATAATTCAATTTGACATAAGAACTGAAACTGGGGGGTTTTTAAGTTGCATCCAAAGACCCCTCAGAAAAAGTAACTCTACCCCAAAACTTTTGAAAGCTGGGCAGTGGTGAGGGAGGGGATCCTGGATTTCATGTGATAGTTGGTATCAGGCCAGCATGCACCGTGGATGCAGCAAGCACCCTGAGCACACCTACACTTTGTTTTGTCTCTGTTGCTCAGTACTCTGAGTAGTCATTCTCACTAAGCTCCTTCAGTCGCTCTTGTAAGCGTGACCTTCTCAGGGTTCAGCTCATGATTGCTTGCACTAAATTTCCATAAAGCTGAGCAATGATCAGGAACTTTGTTTTTCATGTAGCTCCAGGGGGAGTGTCTAAAACTGACATTGAAGCTAAGAGCACAAGATTAAAAGAAACAGCTCTGTGTAATAAGTCCCGAGTCACATTGTTGTAACAACAGAAGAATGCTCTGAAAACAAGAAATCTCTTTTGAACTCTGAGGAGTTTTATGGCTCAGTACTTATAATCACTAAGTGGAATTTCCATGTATAATGACAGGAAGCAAACTTCAGCATATTTCACTCAATCACTTATAGAATTTGGATTCTATTAAACATAACACAGCATAACATGTCTGTTCCAGATGAAGCCTGAGCAGATGCTGATATTTTCTATTGCTTTTGTGATCCTTATGGTTTCTACCTGTCCTGACATCTAGATCTGTATCAGGTGGAAAACTCCTTTTTAATTTCAAAGTTAATCTGGCTGTATTTGATCCAAACTTTGCATGCATGGTCCTGAGGTTGCTGTGGTAAGGTTTCACCTTTAAACACTGAGCAACATCTTATGCTAGAGGGTCACCCAGCATTAACCTGAGATATACCAAACCTTCTTACCTCTTGACTCTGTATCTCAGAGGAGGCAGCACTGAGAACAGGCCAAATCAATCTGTGTCAAAATGCAGGGGTAGAAGGTGAATGACATCATCCAGTCAGAACTCACCCTCTCTTCTTCAACATGTTTTGAATGGGCACTCTTGGATAGTGATGCAGGGATGTGCCTCTAGCATGCTAAGCCTCCTCTTCTGCTACATGCTTGATACAATTTTCTCATATTTAACATAACCTCAAGGGCATGGCAAAACTTGTGTAAGAGAGGCATCTATATTGAGACCAATTTGAGTGTAAAGGTGCAAAATCTCATCTCCTGTAGTAGCAGACTGGCTGGCTGGAGGTGAGCCATGGTATACGCTAAGGCTACAAAGCCGAAGACATCTGCCTTTGGATTTAGTTCTTAATGTGTTGCTGCTGGCTGAGCTGCTAAATTATTGTTGTCTTTAACTCTGTCATGAAGAAGCCTTTGTAACTGTGTTCTCCTTTCCATGCAGTTCCATAGCATTAAGATATACCGAGAAGGTAAATATCAATGTATTTTGATTTTTTATTTTGCCTGTTTCCTAGCTGGTCAGACAGGGAATATTAAAAGCAGCAATTATAGAGAAAAAAGAAGGCATTATGATGTTTTTGGCCACAAACTGGATGCTTGCAATCTGAAGGAGGCTGTTGTGGTGGCCCTCTCTAGGAAACAGTAGACTGAAAGTGTGAGTATTTTTAGACAGAGCCATTCCTTTTCTGAGAAATCAAGAATATGGTGCATTAGGAATACAGGTGGTATTAGGACAGTTCAGGGTCCCTCTGCAGGCTATCAGATAATGAACTGTATGGTTGTTCTTTTAATGACAGGTTAAGCAACTGTTTGATTTCCTTCTTGCATATGCTACACAATCTATGGATTGTAGATGACTTATTTCTAGTTTATTTCTCAGAAAAGTGAAGCAAGGTAGGGAATTACTGGATTTTGGTTTATCCTGTGTGATGGCTGCCAGACTCTGAGCACCTACATTAACTTGGACATGAACATCCCCCACAATTACACATCATCCTATGTCCTCCCTGCTCTTCACTTGTCCATCTGCACTCAGAAGAGATGAAGTTCACCTGTAACTGATTTTGCTAATAGTTTTCATTGGCTCTCACAGTGCCAAGAGAGCATTTGTCTCCCTCAGAAGAGACTTGCAGGGGGATTTGAAAGGTTAATTAGTGTGGGTGAGTATTTTAGCCTAAATTCTATGTAGCCCTAACTTAAGCCTGCCCAGAAAAGCTCAATCAGATTTGTATATTTGGAGATAAAGTCCAAGGTTTTCAATATGGGTCACAGAAATGGAGACCTTGGTCCAAGT
Organism: Coloeus monedula; assembly: GCF_965178545.1. Classification (NCBI taxonomy): domain Eukaryota; kingdom Metazoa; phylum Chordata; class Aves; order Passeriformes; family Corvidae; genus Coloeus; species Coloeus monedula. The sequence continues at coordinate 62,830,245 of NC_138782.1, forward strand.
TAAAGTTAGATTAATTCAGCTAAGTCTAGACATCAGCAGAATCTGTCAGCGACTGACAAGGTCACCCTTACTGGTTCTTAGACTGATGATTTGAAGCCTTTGTTCCTTTCCTTGCTAGATGCCTGAGAGGATCAGAGTTTGCCCTAAAAGCATTGTTGGGTGGCATTGTGACCTCTTAAGTGCCCTGTTGAACATGCATAAGAGTCTTACTCCATTAATAAGTGATAGATATGTATCAGTATGTTAACGATTCCTGGCTCTGCATGTCCATCTGCTCTGACCCATGCCACACACCTAAAGGAGTGACAGGGTGCCTGCACAGATCCAGTGACTGTCCTGCCAGCAGTAATTAGGTGATAAACAGATAAAGAATGAGTTGCATTACAGGGCTGGCAGAACAACTGTCAAGAGCTTCACTGTGCCACTGGCCCAGAGGCACCAGCCTTTTGCATTTGGCTCTCTTGTATTTGTGAGGACCTTTGCACCTGCTGCTGGTGAAAGAGGAACAAACTCTCCTTGCAGGCACTTTGGATAAGTCTGCATGGCATACAGGGAGATTGCTTTGTCTGCACTTTGAATAAAACCAACCATAGACCAGCCATAGACTCATGGGGCTCCAAGGCAAGATGTAGGGCTGAATAACAGTGCTGGTTCAGGGCCTCCAGGCATCTGCCAGACAGTAACCCTGACCGTGGTTGTGTCTTGCCTCAACACACAGCACAGGCGTTGCCTCACTGTTGACCAAAAGTCCTAGTCGCTTTGGGAACAGGCTGCTCTCGTGCTCATGACAAAATCCTGCAAAAGTGAAGCTGATACAGCAGAGAGCTGCCTCTGACTCAAGTCTCAGTAGTGCACTGAGCCAGTGCTTTGATGCTTAGGTTTGGTTCATGATAAGGATCTATGTGAAGGTCAAAGTTTTGCTTTTATCATGTAGTCCCTGCAGTGATTTCAGAGCTGTTACTGAAGAGGTAGTGTCTTTTTGGCCATGACAACACCGTAGTCTTAACTAAAACCATCCAATTAAGCAGTGAGTAGTTGAGAAGCCCAGATTTGCTGTTCTGCTAAACATGGTAGGAATTTTAACATTCCTCTTAGCATGTGAGAGAGAAGAGGTCAAAAAGTAATATATTAAATGCTCTTTTGTTGGAAAATCAGTCAATTACTTGTGGTTCCAAATTACTTTATTTAAGATCAAAGGAACGGCATTTAATAAATCATGGAACCAGCAACAGAACTGTATAACAGAAAATCAAAGGATTTGCACATGAAATATACACTGATGGATCAACTGTCTATTGCTGGCTGATAAAGAAAGGCCTAACACTGTGCAGTAGCTATTTTTATAATGTAATGAAGTCTAGGGAGAAAAAAAAAGTGCAAAATATTAACCATTTTAAACTTACATCTGTCTGAAAAGAAATGCTAAAAATTAATATGCCCTCAAATAAGGAATTTGTAAGTTTGGATAGGTTTCACAACACTGACATTGTCTCATGCCTCCTGACTAAAACCAATGGTAGAGTATGCTGAGATAATCAAATGCTGACATGTGTGCAAGAGCTGAATGCAAAGCAGGTCTCTGATCTGTAGGAATTTTTGAGATTTCAAAGCTCACTCAGGACAAAGGGAAAAAGGAAAAGAAATTCTCCGTGATGTTATAATAATAAAAATGACTGGTTTAGTCAAAACATGTTTTTTTTTCCTGATAATTGACTTTTATTTTTTAAACCTTTTCCATGATCCATAATGAAAATTGCTGCAGAAAAAAAAAGAGAATCTTATATCAGAAAAAAAGACTTCTGCTTTAAAGAACCGAAAAGAGGTATTTTGACAATTTTGAATTTAAATTATCCTGGAACTTACTAAAACCAACCCCCTTCTGTGAATAGCTTCAGTTTTGACATACAGACCTTTGCAATGAAAAGTGCTTTTTACTGGAAATGCTCTAATTAGTTTTGCCTTTCTTTTCATGGCAATGTCTGACATATGACATTGTAATATAATAAGAATTCTCTTTAGAGAATGGAATCATTTTCCATATGTTAATTTTGTTTATGATATATTAAAATCAAATTTGCTAATTATATTTTTCCAGCATCATCAGATGTCTCTATGTGTGATCAAGAATACAGTCGGACATAATCCATTATGGCATGTATCTCAGCACTAATGCTATTTGTTAATGGATATTTTTGACATTATCTGAACTGAGACATTTATTATAAGCGATCAAAGGATTTCTTCAGCCAACCTGGTACTTGACAACATACTGAAAGATGCAGATGTATTTACTATAAATCCAGCCTCTGTGAATGCCATGAAATTGCAAGGAGATGAATATAAGACTAATGAAAAACCTTCAGAGTAAAACACAAATCACAAGAAGAAATTTGAAGGGAGGTTTTTAATGGCACCAGACTTCCATCACTGAGATTTTCAGAAGATTGCAAGTCCTGTGTAGGGATGAACAGACTTTTAGAATTACCAGTTTCTCCAGTTGAGAGCACTGAGATCTGAAATAGTGACACGTCTTGTGCGTTACTCAAATATTTAGAAGTGAGTGCTTGTGTCACATGGGCGATTTATAACAGGAGTAGTAGAACATGTCATTAGTGTCTATAAAATGGAAGCATCGGAAAAGCCTCTACATAATCCCAGCTAAAATGGTTCCACTTTTCAATGGTTCATATTGGAGCTTTCCCATCCAGAACTATGTCATACGTGAAAATTCATTAGTAATGCCAGCTAAGTGCTAAGGGACATTACTGCTGAGGCCCACAACTGTTACTCAGAAAAATTCAAGTCTTATTGTGGAAGAGTGTTTAATATGAAAAGGCTGAAGTCATCTGGCAAAACAGCTTTATCTGGGTGTTCATTTTCTCATATCTTGAAAACCCGTTTCATTTTCACAAAAGGATGCCCAGAAAGTGGCCTGACACATTTTCTTCACACTTTCAGACTACAGAGAGTTTATCTTGAGGAAATTGAATACTTCTCACTTCAGTGATGTGAGTATTCTCTTCACAGTTCAGTCCTGTTATCAGTGACATGGAAACAACACCCGTGGTCTCAGCTGCAAGTGTCCCTGCTTTGGGCCACAATTGCACACTGTTGTCAGTCACTTCATGCCCATATCTGCTGACATTAATTACAAATACTTCTTCCCTCACTGTAAAATGTGTAATTATCCTAGGGTTTCTAAGCAACAAAAGGTGTAGAGTTGCTCCCCTCCTATGCCACCTGATAGCTACAATATTCCTTTGTAATAGGAGACCACAGTGGAAAAGCTGTAAAGGAAGCAGAGGTGATAAATATCAGCTCATTACTATGTATTATTCTATGAAACTCTCAGACCTGTAGGCACTGGACATAGAAATCCAAGAAAACCGGATCCCTGCTACAAACAGTTCAGAGTCTTAAATCGCTGTTTCACCAGTGCAAACATATAGGAGAAATATCAACAACTGTAAAATTCAAAGTTAGGCCAATAACCACCTGAGGTGATCTTCATGGATGAGCGTGAAGCAAAACATATTACAGTGGGGAGAAGGTCGTGAGTAATGTGATTCATGCATTTAATTACCTTAGGAACAAGTTTGTGAAGGTCTTTCCAATGATGCCTTCTCATTCCAGATGTTCAGTGCAGGCATGCTCATACTTTGTAGGCAATTACTAAATAAACTCCGGTAGGAAGTCACAAAAGCACCTTCTGGAAGGGAAGAGTGGCTTTGCATTACAGAAAAAGCACTAGAGGACATGTCAAGTGCAGAATACTTTCAAGTAAAGTAAAAAGCATGAGTTGGTATTTCCCCTGGGATTCTGCACAGAATGGTCAGGACTTACCAGGCTATCCAAAACACTGCATTTCTGTTAGTTTTTACAACTAAAGGAGAGTGTTTCTGTTGAGTTTTTCCAGAATTTCAGTCAGGCGATATGAATCACAGTTCTGGGGAAGCCTAAAAATGTGTGATTACACAATGCTAGTCAAGAAATATAAAAATTACTGCAGACACAGACAGAGTCTGAAAACACAGCAGAAGCCTCAGAAAATGGAATAATTTTTCTGCTAGAACAATTACAGTGTAATCAAAGTTTCATTATAAATGAAACTGCAATTCCCACATTGCACATATGAAACAATTAGTGACTTTAATTTGCCTTGCTATAAAGGGAGTTTTGCTATGGCTAAGTTTACTCTGAAAATAGAGTCAAGTTATTTGGTTGTAACATTACCTGGATGTTTTCCAATGACTCCAATATATAAATATTTTCTGATACAAGTCTCTTTTGTCTTCAAACCGCCAAAAGCATATGCTTCTGGACAGGCAACTTATCCCTCTTTCCTCCTGAGAATATGTCACATGCTCATTTGGACCGTGCTGCTGCTTAGCCCAGGTCTTACAAGCAGGCACAGATTGGTTGGCAGATCTGGAGCTATAATGCAAAAATCAGCCATCCTCAGTTGCCCTTTTGCAGGGATGGATGATGATGTGACTTATCAGAATGTGTCAGTGTTACACTGCCTTGGAGAAATACCACTTGCAAACACTCCTACACAGACAGCTCATACCTTGGGTCTGACTGCAACGGGAAACAGTGGAGCTACAAGTTTGGGAGAGAAACAGTGGAGACTGGGTGGATCTTGGCTCTGTCTCCCCTACATGACAGCCACTGTAACTGTACTGCATGTGGGTTGTTGAAATTTTTAGATTTTATGAGCCAGCATTAATAAGCTATTTCTCTGTGTCCCCCTCCCCAACCAAGTGACGGAGTGAATGAGTAATTGTGACTCATCTGATACTTTTGAGAGATCAGGTTTCTTTGGAATATTTCTAAGTTGATGTTGGTCATATCAGAATATTTTTCTCGTCTCTGTGCCTGAGAGTCATAAGCCAGCTCATTTTAGATGGACTACATGCTATTGTCTACAAGATGTCGATTTTGTACCATTGAGTTTTTCTTCTGCTTCTACATGGCAAGGTAGAGCGAAACAAAGGAATTTCAGGTCCCAAATTAAATGTAGTTATTTACTTGACTGAAGTAGCCGGAAAACTTCCATTCTATTGAATTGCTTTTTTTAAAGAAACAGAGGGAAATTGCTGTGGTATAGGGAGTGTGGAGGCAGTGACCTAGAACAGGTGAAAAGGAATCAAGAAGGGGATGTCTAGAAGTAGTCCCCCAAGGGCCAGCTGGCTAGGGAGAGGGAGCAAAAGCTGAGGGTGGCAATCGCTGAGTTTCATTAGGCAATCCAGTCCAGTTTGTATCTAATGGCTCTGTGATAGGAGTGAAAAAGTCAGCTGAGATAAAGCAACAACCTGGGAAGTGAGCAGATATTAGCTGATCTGCAGACAAAAAGAATTCCCCCAAAAGTGAAGAACAATGACAGCTCACACCTAACTGCTGTGACAACCAATCGATTTTTTTTTTTTTTTTTTGCCTAGAGGGATGGTGGCTGTAATTCATTTCTCCACCTGCTAGTCAGAGTGAGCAGATTTCCACAGCATGAGAACTCAAGCATGCATGCTGAGCCTGCTGGGGAAAATGAACAGTATCTCCACCTTGACAGCAGTGGGAAATGTCCTAGAGAAGTGTGTGTCCTAGATGTTTTTTCTTTTTAAACAAAATGCATATATGTGAATGAACTTGCAGTAGGAAGCTTAGACTACCAAATCCTTACAAAATGATGATGTCCTCCACAAAGCATGCTTATTTGTAATGTCATCTAAACCCAGTACTGATTCCACATCTAAGTTGTCAGTGGTGGAGGACTGAGACCAAGTCTTCTGTGGGTAACTAGGTATTATTAATGATTTTCAGTCCTGGATTTCAGTTCAGGGCAGCTGCTAACCCACTCTCGAAACACCATGGTTTTGTTTAAATCTGTCCCAGCTTGGACCTTTACCAATTTCTGTCTGCTCAGAAGCTGTATGGTTCATAAATCCCCATCCCTGTAAATCTTATGACACAGTCCTATCCTGGTGGATAGCAAGGGAAGTAAATGTAAGTGAAATAAATGTAAGTGAAATATTCTCATGTTAAGACCTTTATTTCAGTTTTAATGCTTTTTTAATCTGTCAATTGCTTAGGTATTTTGTAGGGGCTTTACTTCTCTGCAGGGTTCCTTCTACCTGACGAGCTCTATCTGTTGGCTGGGATAACACACCCAGCAGCAGCTTGCAGGCAGCTGGGGAAATCCCGCTGCTGCTGCTGGGCTGTGGCACAGGAGTGCTGTGCCAAGGCCAGGGCCAGCAGTGGCCCGGGTGCTGTGGGTGAAGCAGGCAGAGCTGCAGGGAGAGCAGGCACAGAGAGCTCATTCAGCCCTGCTCTGACTCTGGCAGGCACTGCCGTGGAGGTACTGCTGGGGTTGGAGGGAGGTTTTGCTTTGTGAATGGATTCGAGGAGTGAAAAAAGAAGCCAGGGAAAATTATTGACTCAGTAAGGTTTCCATAAAATTCAATTTTTCCCCCTAATGCTTTTTGGCTCCCTATCTATAAAAACCTAACAGATCAATCAAGATACAGTTAGGAAATTTAATTAAGGGCCTACAGTAATAATGATGACCTTCCTCTATCCTGTTTTTTTTTCTCCTAGATTGGACTTCTCTGTGAAAAACAGAGTCCTGGCACAAACAAAGCATCTCTGTCTATTCCAGTGAAGTTTTGCTTGCTTTAGAACCAGATTTCCTCTTTCTCTCTCTTTTATGAATGTCAGTTTTATTTCATTTCATGGTTTCATGTATCATTTTATTTTCATTCCTACTCTAAGTAACACTCGAGGAAATGAGATGCCTGAAATAATCAAACAGTGAAAGTCAAGTATGCAAAAATTAAAACCAGCTACCCACTTAGGCACTTTAGCTAAGCTGACTGATCTTGGTCATGGAAATTTTCATAGTTTGAATTCTGCTCAGGTCAGCAGCAAGCAAAGTTCATTATTTTCTGGTGATTGTTTTGTGGCCTATAGGATGTAGATTGACGTTTTCTTCCCATGGAATAGGTTTTATATCCCCTGCTCTCTGTAGGCTAGAAATGGGAACTACATACAGCTGGACAGAAGGGGATTTCAGCTCACCTATAAAATATGAAACAATTGCTTCCAGGCCTGGAAGGATTTCAGGCTATCAGACCTTCAAATTGCTTCTGATATTGTGTATGAATAGAAAGCATTGTAAGCCATTTTTAAGAAGCTTGAAATGCTAGGGAGGAGCTAGATTTCCTTTTCTATTCAACCAGCACAAGCTGTGGAAGACTAGCATAATCAACTGGGTCAGGTGAAGGACAGCCTGGAGTGCTCTGGCAGAGCCCAGCTCAGTGCCTCTAGCTGTGCCATATTTCTGGACAGCACTGTACTTCTTCTCTCACAGCTGAGGAAACCCCCCCATCTGCATTCTTCTGTCTTCCTACAATACTGTGGGTTTTATCTTACTGCAGGAAAGTACCATAACTTACCTAGGATCCTAACCTGTCTTAATTTTTCCCTAAATAAAACTAGTGCTAATTCTGATCGAGCTTCCAAAGTGCTAAAACGCAGTTTTTTCTTCCCAACAACTTTATTAATGTTAGTCTTTTATTGCTAGGCATTGTACTGCCAGCTTTAACTTCTGGTGTGTGAATGCGGTGCCTGTATGTTGGAGCTGTTACCCTGTCACTCACTGCCCCGTTCCTCACAGTGACTGGAAGAGCATGGAGCGAGCACAGAGGAAGAACTGCTGGAAAATCTGGCTGACAAGCTGCACCGTGCAGTCCATGAGGTCATGAGCTGCATGTGGTGAGGGGCAGGGTTGGCAAATACAAATGGAAACTGGGGGAAAAGTGATGCTTGTGAGCAATGCAAGACAAAGAGCACATGAGAGCTGGCCTGAGGGTAGTGTCCACACAACAGGATTTCAAGGTAGATGCTGGCAAGGCCAGTAGCTAGAGGAGCAACCACAGAGGTATCAAGAACTGCTCTAAGGCAGAGCTGAGATGAAAGCCATATGGACACTCAACTAGTCTTATTTCTGGAGATAGCATAAGGACTAGAAAATGTTGAAACACCCGTTCTTCTCTCTTCAGTTACCGTTCTTACTTTCTGAGGTGGTTCTGGGGTACTCTGGTAAATGAGCTGTGCCCTTCTTCATCATTGGATACCAGGGTAAAATATCAGTCATGGGTGCTGAAGCTATCCACCTTACCCTGCCCACAAAGGAAGGAAGGGAAGCAATACTCACAGACTGAGCAGCTGTGTGAGAACCCATAACATTCTAGAAATTATTTGCCACATGTGGTTTTGGCCCCTGCCAGAGATGTAAGCAACTACGAAAGCAAAGAGAACCACAAAAAAGGGCTGTGATACTAAAAACTCTGACTTCACACTGAACATTCTTCTTAGTCAGTGGGAGAAAAAGATTTAGTCTGTTAAGGTTGCAGCTAATTAAACTTGCCAATGTAATCTACTTGTTCCATGATAAACCCTGGACTGATTTACTACCTGTTATCTGCGACATTACACTTGTAAGCATTTAAAGCAAGGCAAATTATTGGTATGCTGTGTTCATAAGAGGCATGACAGAATTAGAATTCTGGTCCAGGCTTAGTGCCCTTTGCATACTATGTCAGTCTAAGTTTATATTATTTCTTCAAGAAGATCTTTAACATAAAAAACCTTCATGCTCTTCCTGTGGGGCTGCCTCACAGGGGAGGGGATTCAGATGCTACTGTGTGCTTTGCAGCTCTCCAAAATTTTGTAGCTAGAATATATGTGTATTTCTTTCCTGACTGCCCTAATAAAAAACTAATTTTATCATTGAGGGAGTATATGACAATTTAATGGAATGGCTAAAGGCTGTTAAAGCATGAAGTACCTGTAGGACTTGTTTAAAGTGTTTGGTATATCTGGCAGGCCACCAAGCTGATGAAAGCCCTTGATGTTTCGTGACACTCACAATAAAGCACAGCTGAGGGGGTTGGCTTGGCTGAAGTTCTTATTTTCCTACTCAATTTTTATGCCTTTTGATTGAAGTTAAATGCAGTGAACATGGAGTTTTATTTTCATTTTAGGTTTAATTATGAAGCCATGCTTTTGGCATCATAAAAAAGTGAAACACTTTTTCTTGGAAAAATATCTCTGGCTTTAAATCTTTAGCTTCTAGTGTAAAAACAAATATGTGGTGTTCCCCTTTTCCTCCTCTTTTATATTTTTGATCTCCTGTGCTTGATACAAGCTGTGCAGGCACTGAGTCGCCCTCTGATATCTGTAGTAAAAAAAAATGTTTGCAAATAAAATCCTTTGAGGCCACAGAGCCAACAGGATTTCAACTGAGAAGAATTCTTATCAAAATATGGATATCCTGGAGAGGCCAAGGAGGGCTCTCTGTGATTCAGGGATAGTGTCCTAGGTCAGTCCCCTTGCAGCAATGCACCTGCCTTGAAAAATAAACTCCTACAGTACTTTAAAACTATCAGACTACTTTAAAAACAGCTGGAGTTTTTATTTCTCTAATAAAAATATGCTTAAGTGCATAATTTGTTTGGCTGAAAAGAGGCAAACACCCAAACAAATTAATAGCAAGAAAGGTCCAGAGGTCAAGGCCCTGGCACCAGGACCCATGAGATATCTTCACAGGGCCAGTTGCCACCCCCAGCAGCCTGCAGGGTACCAGGTTTAGAAGGCTGGAAGGAGAATGGCATTTCAGTCAGCAGTCTGGAAATCTTACGGAGGAGGTAGAGACAACACAAATGCTTTTGTGAAGAGAAGACAGTGCCTGCAGGAGAAATATCTGAGGCTGAGAGACAGATCAAAGGTGTGGCTGAATAGATCAAAGATCTCAAAAATAAATGTACGTGCACAGCAAGCTGCCTGGTTTGCCTGAGTGAAAGTCATTCTTTTGGCAGTCATTTTCTTGCATTTCAGATTAGCCAACAAAGCACGTGGTGCTCAGAACAGAGTACTGAGAGACACCACCAGTAGAAATTGGGCACTCGCCATTGTCTACATCTCTATCTGTAAGCACCAGAATATAGCTCTGGCAGCTCTAAAGCACAGCAGAGGATTAATGAGAGATCAATGAGACTGAGGGACTGGCTGCAAGGTGGAGGAGGGTGGTGCTCACTCCAGGGGAGCCTGGCTGAGGCATGTTGAGAATTCCATATTTTCTGAAAATCCCCTCAATGTCCCTCTAGCTGGGCCCTCTGAATCTCTGATCAGTTTTCAAGGGCTAGGCTGAATTGCTCCTTGGTAAAATCCATTAGCCCCAGACAGAGGAGCAGAGTGGAAAATTCCCTTTGTCCTTGCTCCAGTGACAATTAGTTATATAAAGTGAAACGGTTCTGATGAGTTATTGGCTTTTCAGCCCCTTGCTTCTGACAGTCCTGGAAGAACATCCAAAATCAAAATTATGTCTTTCGTGCTGCTTGGACCTTGAACTGCAGCTTCCCAATGAGTGTTCTCATTTGTGGCCTGGGATGGGGCTGTACCTTCTCCTCATAGTTCTGACCAGAATTTTCATCCTGAGCCCAAGAAATATCTCTTAGAGTATTATTGTGACCACTGTGACTGCTACAATTAAGGACAAAGGGGAAGGACAGGAAAAGGACAGAAAAAGGACGGGAAAGGATGGGAAAAGGAAAGGGAAAGGGAAAGGCAAAAAAAGGGGAAATAGGCAAAAAAAGAGGAAAGGAGGTTTTGAATGAGTGCTATGGTGCTATGTCCTTAAGAAATTCCAAGTCTAAGATGAGTGGAGTCAAATCGTTTACAAACAGTTACTGAGACTAAAGGTACAAAGTGGGGAAATACATGTTGCTGACTTGTAAAAAGGTTGTAGCCTACAAGCTGCTCAGCCTGGGGTTTCAGCAACTTGCAGAGGTCCGAAGACCTGTGGGATTCTCTGGGAAGCAGCCATGGTAGTAGATGTAAGTTCATAGTTTCACCTCTACATGCAGTATGGAGAAACTTGCACTGGGATAGGATATACAGCATAAGTACTCTTATTTTTAAAAAATCTTCAAAAAAGGGGATAAAAGGGACAGGGGAGGGTGACCGAGTATCTTCAAAGACCACTGAAAAAGTCTTCCACTGAGAAATGTGAAATGCTCAGTCTATTTACCTGACCATGGAGATGATTGACATTAGACCAGTATCCTCAAACATACTTTATATTACAGGGCTCACCAATCTTACAGAGAAAGGCTGGATGGGAAGCTATGGCTGGAAACAGAAGCCAGATCAATACCAGAAATTAAGTCCTTTCTTGAAACTGAGGTTTATTAACCTGAACACAGGCTGATAGGAAGTCATGAAAACCCACATATTATTGGATTCACTGGACTTGGTGAAATTTAACTCAACTGAATTTAATAAAAAGGAAGTTAAAAAGGTGTCATTTCTGATCCTTTTAGTCTTATTTTTCTGTAATAAAATAACCCTTCTGGTTTTGAGAGCTATATATCTATATTTCTACAGAAATACCTGAACAAATGGGTCTGTGTCTGCTTGGCTCACATTTATCTGCATCACATATAGCAAATGTACTTTATAGGAACTGCGGGTTTCCTTTAAGCTCATTGAACTCCCTACAGCATGTCCTGTCACATAACCCAGTGTTGCATTGATCATCCAATGGGCTTTTTTCCGAAGTACCACTGTTTAAATCAGAGCAACATAAAAAATCCATTTTTTAAAATTGACCTGTGTTTCTTTTCTTTTTACTCAAAGACTGTTCACGTATAAAATGACAGCTACCCCCGTCACTCTCCCAAGGGAAAGATATTGCCTTTCAGCACTTCTTTCCCTGAGCCTTCCTACTATCCTTTGTATGGTTATTTGTGTTCGGCTGCTCTGCCTGTGCATCTCTCCCTCTCTCTCTCTCTCTCTCTCCTTCCTCCCCCTTCCCCTCCCTCCCTCCCTCCCTCTCTCTCTCTGTCTCTCTCTCCCTCTCTCTCTCTATGCTGTTGCTGAACTGCAGCTCCCACTGAAATTTGCACAATCAAAACCAGCTCTCATCTCAAACAGCAGTGAATCACACCACCTGAAGAAGAATAGCAAATTGAGCACGGTATCCTCTATCCTTATACAGCATGTGGTACCAGTAGCACTCAGGATGGATGGACCTGGGTTTATGTGAGACCCACTTAGCCTGAGGTCTTCTGCCTGTGATCTGGAAGCTGTCACGGGATTTTACAGGAGTATGTGTATTTAGGGGATATTTTTAAGAAGCTAATAGGGGGCTGCATCTGAAAGCTGGAAAAGGCTGCTGCTGCTGCTGCTGCTGCTGCTGCTGCTGCTGCTGCTGCTGCTGCAGTAGCTGGTGCAGCAGGATGAACGTGTAAAGGACAGCTGTGCCGGTGAGCCTCCTGTCCTGCTCTGTCTTCATTAACTGAAAGGATACAGAAGAAAACACTAAGCAAGTGCCACACTGGCACACTGGATCTATCACTGTGTAGCCTTCACTGTGGAAAATGGTCAACAAAGACATGAATGGATTTCCAGTCAAGAAGTGCTCAGCCTTTCAGTTTTTTAAAAAGAGGGTAAGATTTTCCTTTAATTCTTTCTTTCTTCCTTTCTTTCTTTTTCTTCTATTATTGCTGCATTTGTTTCTCAGCCAGAGCAGGCAGAAAGTCATTGAAGAAGGAAGGGGCACTGGTCTCCTACTGTAGCGAGTCCATGGCACGGGCAGTTCTACTGAACACCAAGGGCAGTGGCAGCGTAGGTGAAGAGGAGCTGGGCAGGGGGACGGGGCTGGGGCCCGAAAGGCTTTGTGTCAGCACTCTTTGCTCTGGAATGTGTGCCTCTATCGCAGCTGACCCCAGGGCTTGACGCAATACAGCCAGCTATTCAGGCTGGGATAAGGCTCTCCAAAGCAGAGTGCAGGGATGTTGCAGCTTGTCTCTGACATGCTCCTCCACACCACCTACAGTTATGACTCCCTCCACACCTTCCATTCACTTTCCTGAAGTGTGGCATTACCCACACTCCTTCATCATCTCACAAAGTAGGAAAAAAACTAGAACAAAAAAGCATTTGTGAGCTCAGGAAAATACTTCACAGCTTGTAATTTGCCTGTAATCATAATTAATGCAGGAGAAAAGAGTAAGACTGAGCTACACCTGGATTTGATTTTCTTTTCTATCCTTTAACTTAGATATATTAGGATTTAGAAAACATTTGCTATGTATTTTATTGGATGTTTTCCTCAAGGAAATGCAAGTGTAACTCTCTCATCACTTTAGTTAAGTCCTTTCTGTTTCTTTGACTCTTTTATAGTGACAATACTGCACACTGTTTATTTAACTTGAGCAACAAAGTCATTTCCATGTGGCAGCAGGACAGGTATTTTGAGTAAGTCTGGGTAGACCCAGACAAGAGAAGCAAAGCATCAGAAAGAGGTTGTTAGCAGGGACTACACTATGGAAAGGATTTCCTGAGTGATTAAAACGACAACCCTCTTCTTAAACAGACTGGAGTAGGAGCAGATAAGCTGCTCCATTCACTCATTAGTTCATTCATTCATTCATTCATTCATCCCCATTCATTCTCTCTCTCTCCATTATGGCAAGAATATGGCCAGGCCATTTAACCCTTCAGGCCAAGAAAATGAAGTCTACACCAGTAACTAATTTGCAAGCTGGAGTCAAACCCTTTTGGGCATGAAGATACCACATTTAAGGGCAGATGTGGAAAATACTGGTAGGAAAATACTCAGAGGAAAAAAGTGCAGTGTGAGCCAACATTTGTTGCTTCCAAGGTGGTTTGTAGAAGTCTCAGACTAATAACTCAATCAGCATGCAAATTCAGCCCATAAAAATGGTTCTCATCCCAAGATGCTTCTCATTTAAGTACACTACTACTGTAGTAGTATGTCTGATAGTCAGCTTTCCAGCAAGGGTTTATCTGTTTTTTTTTTAAACTGCTTGAAGGTTTTAATATAATTGTATTTTTAAAGAGGAAAGTAACTGGCATGCAATTCCTGTATAAGGTTCCTGTATTGGCAACTGTCTTCTATCTCTGTTTAGAGCCACTGAGAAGTTACCACTGGAAACCTCTACCTAATTTTGTTCTAGGAGAAGGGAGAATTTTGATCTGTGGTTTTGGTTTTTTTTCCAGAGCTATACTGATAATCAGTGAGTTTTCAGTTAAAAGCAATTGTTAATTGTACTCATATTTGAAGAAACTGGCATACTGATACAGTCCTGGACAGTGGATCGGGACAAATAGCTGTCTTTGGTTTCTGAAGGTTTTAATTTTAACAGATGTTGCCTTTTTACTATTTTGATGAATATAGATGAAATCACTAAAACCAATCTAGAGACTAAAAGAAGGGAATTCTCTCCCTATACATTTAGGTCAATAGATATATGTTTTCATTGATGTTTCTCTTACCCCTCTTACCCTTCTCACAGGAAATCCCCATTGTCCAATGTCACTGCTTGAAACACACAAAACCAAAAAAAGCTACATGTTCATAACGTGTTGCTGGCTCCCAGCAATATATCTTGCATTTGCTGGACTGGTGACATGCTGCATGTTAACTACTGGCAGAACAGGGAGAGATGGTTCAAGAGTTGATTTGGTCCCCTGCCAGTGATCTGTACTCTCTGACTGAACAGCCACCAGAATCCTGCGTGTACAGAAGCATACTTGCAAGGTCTGAGTGTAGTGTGTGGTAGAGTGGTTTGTCAGGTTGCAGTCCCACAGCACCAGTGCTCCATAACCAGTGGATGCATCCCACATCCAGAGTGAGGGGCAGGTCTTGCACTGCAGAGCCCGGCAGTCCTGGCTGCCAGGTGACGTATTGCTGTCCCTCCTTACTGGGAGATGCCTGAAACCCAGAGAAGGAGTTTTGTTATCTGGGTACTGCGTAGGCTTCTCCCAGATCACCAGCAGGGTCTATGATGAAACAAAGGACGGGGCTCCGATCTCTCCAGTTTGAAATCACTGTGTCTGTCTCCTCAAAATCTCACATTTCAAGTAGAGGTGCTTTCCAAGTCTAATTCTAGAAAATCCAAATCAGTATAGATTAAAACACACTAATTTTTGGGAAATGCTACTATTTTTTCAACTCTGTTAGATTTTTTTTGGAAGAAGGTGCCAGATATATCTTCATTGTTGTCATTTCAACTCTGTTAGATTTTTTTTGGAAGAAGGTGCCAGATATATCTTCATTGTTGTCATTTTCCATTGAGACTTATGCTTTCATTAAATTGCAATCCTGTTTGTTGCTGTGTCCAAGAGTGCAGAAAGGACTGGCAGAGCTCTGTGGATTTAGACTAGGCTGAAAGTGCATTCAAACATTGACTTGAATTTGAGGAACAGATTTTTTTTAAGCCGGGCTTATTCTCTGATGACAAAGTACTGACTCTCTGGGATGCTGCCTGCTGTGTCAGATGATTCAGGGTATGGACTAATCATGTCCAGAGGTCAGAGAACAGGAAGGAAAGGCTGAAATTAAGGGCAGCACGCTTAATTAAAATAAAAGGGGAAATAAAAATTATTTTTTTTGCAGAAAAGCCTGTAGCTCTCACTTTTGATGGGGTTGGAACAACAAAATAGGGGGACTTCATCCACTTAAAATGGGTGCAGCTTGGAAGAAAACCAGTGGATTTACAATGCCTGTCTTTTTTTCATTGCAAGAGGTGTAACAAGTAATTGTGCCTAGAATCAGAAATTTTAATAGTTAAATATTGGATTTTAAGTAAAGATGGCACAAGTCTAAAAAGAGGAGGGGAGAGAAGAAGATAGGTCATATATAGATATAAGGGGGAAATCTGAAGTTAATCCAATGAAGATAAATTATAAACGCCATTGTTCAAATAATATTGGGTCATGGCATAAAAGGATTACCTTCTGACAAGGCTGGGAGGTTAAAAGACATTGTTCTCTAAAGGCACATAATTACCTTCTTTTTTACTGCCATCCTTTTCCCTGTCCACTGACATTGCATACTGGATACTGATATAAACAGCCCATTAAACAGCTTTGGCTATAAATGTCTGAGAAATCCCTCTTTTTCATATACTAGCAGCAATTTGACTTTCCCAAAGTTAAATAAAAATGTTTTGCTAATTGGCAGAAGTCACATCCCTCTGTTGTGAGGGGCTTGCAGGTCTCATCCTTCAGAGCTGGGCAGGATTACTCACACAGCAGGACCCTGCCACTTCAAAAGATCACTGAATGTGGTAAACCTACAAATAGGCTATTCCTCTTTGGCCAACAGGATATCCTGGGGCAGAGTGGCTTTTCATTTTCACCTACTGCCATCCCTGCCAGATGTTTTTTGGCAGATGGTTGTTTGTGGTATTTGCACTGCCTCTTCTGTTGCATTGGCCTACCTTATAAAGATTTGGATAGTATTTTACAATATATGACCTTCTTCATATCAAAGTAACATGCCATGTCATATATCACAGCACCAACCAACATGGTTAAACCAGGATGAATGATCATGAACTGTCCCTGCCACTTAAACACTGTACTCATTATGGTAACCTCAGTGAATATGGAAATTCATTATCCTCTTAGGTCTGGACCCAGACCAAATACAAATTTATTCACAATGTGAAGAAGATAAATGACTGATAAATGGGAAAAGAAATAGCTGTTTTCCATAAAAGGAAAAAAAAAAGAAACAGGGCATGTCTTAGAGAGGAAGTTTATTTCAGGGATTAAGGATTTGCTAGTCTGAAACCTGATAAGGGAAAGAATATCCATAATCCTTTTTCACTGAGAAAATTTACATTAATTAGGAATTTAGGTCAAGCTAGAGTGAACACATAGGAAGGAAGAGAAAATAGCAACCTTTGTTTCTATGCAGTTTTTTTAAATAAGTAGTTTGTGGGAGCCATGCCCTTCTCCTTTCTAAGTTGATATTTTATGGCACTACATACCGGCAGCTTTCTCCATACACAAGCTGAAGAGACTAACTCATAAACATCATCATGCATGAAGATGACAGCTCAGGCTGCATTAGGGCTCAAGGCAATACATGGCTGAGGAGACTGCAGAACTACCTGAATACCATTTTTAGGACTACAGTAATTTAGTGATGCAGAAAGCCCTTGAATGTAGTACTTCCAGCCGACTTCCTACAGATTATGCTCCCTCTGGTAGATTGTGCTGTGGGAAGACTGCTCTCTGCTCTGCCACTTTTACAAGTCTAGAAATTCATTTCAGGGCTAGAGTTACCTTTTATTTAGGGTAATTGGGAGCTTACTTAGAAGAAAATGAAAGACAAAGCTGACTGTACCTGAGGAAAATCTCAGATTTATATGGGATGCCTGATTATAATGCTACTTTTCTTAGCTGCTTGGGCCAATGTCACAAAAGTACATAAATTTTAAAGCTGATTTCCAGAGACAAGGATCTTGGCTGACTGCAAACAAGGCAAAGACTTGCTTCAGCAGAGACTTTTTTCCCATATCCCTTGTTCTGTGCAGAGAGGTGCTGAGAATCTGTGGCTCTTCTTAGCATCAGCCAAAGTTGTAAGCACTCAGCCTTGCCCACCACAGCCCCAAATGCCTTCATCAGTCTATAATCTGAACATTGCAGGCCACAACTGCCAGGGGGCTTTAAGGTAACTGAGATGAAGGTGGCCTTATATCTCTGTCAGTCTTCAAACCTGCTACAGATGCTCATTGAGCTGACCAGTAATTTTCTCATCTTCTGTCTATCAACTGTTTCCTGAAAAAGCCTATTAAATAAACACATGGGATGAAATATGAGAATGGGTCAGAAACAGTGTAAGGCCCCAGTACTGGTTTTCCATATAAAAATCTGTTTTGTTCTGTCTTCCCATTAAACCAAGATGAGTTTTGGGTTGGGATCAGTGCTAATATTTTGGTTTTCAGCTAGCATACAGGAAAAAATTTATGAGACAAAACTGGCAACACCTAGACAAGAAAGTATCTGAGTCCCTTGTTCAAAACTGAAATATGAAAATGTTGTTAACACTAAAGTATAAAAGCTTGGAATAAAATAAATAAAAGGAAAAAGAAATAGGGAAGGATAGAGGAATGACAGCAGAATGAAAGAAAAGGAAAGAAAGAAAAAATATCAAAACAGAGGAAAGTTTTCTTATTTCTTTTTCCTTTCTCCCTCCTCTAACCTCTTTCTTTCTCTTTCATAAAAAATGTAATACTAGAAAGCACATCCACACTCTTTAAGCTTAAGCTTGATCTTCTTTCCTAAACCCGTCTTGTAATTCCTACCACAAATATGTCAAGCTAATGCTTGAAATTGCCCAGTTCTCTTCCAGTTTTGGAAAAATCACTCTGCTTGAAAATTCAGAAATCCTCCTCTCATTTTCAGCCTAGTTTTACACATGACCAATTTATTCCCATGTGCTCTTCTACTAACACAAAGCAACAACTTATACTGCTCTTGTCCTTCCCTCATATATACCACTGGTGTATTTACAGAGAGCAGTCATTTCTCCTTTCAGCTGTATTTGTCTAAGCTAAGCAAGACAACTTCCTTTAGGCTCTTCCTTTAGGATAGACTTTCTATTGCCCAGTAACTCTAGCAGAGAGACAGCTATCATATATGCTGGCCAAGAGATCTCTTTGGGGTTACTGAAACATCCATACTGTCCTCTTCAAAGTTCTTTCTCATGGAATCTGCTACACACTTCTAACCTCCATCCCACTCTTCTCCTCCCACTCTCGTCCTCTTTTGCTAAGCAGATCTATGTGTCACTGGCAAATTTTCTGAGCACAAACCTAGGTTCTGTATCAAACCCATCTCCAGTAGTAACGTTCCTCTTGACAATACACTTTTAGCTTGTTCCTTTATCTCATGATTATTTTTGTAAGACTATTCTTATTCTCCATTTTAACTTATTTCCCCTGTGTTATCACTGTGTTACTGAGTTACCAAAGAACATATGGATTGGATTATCTGCATTTGCTTCATCAAAGGAAGATATCATGCAAGCCTGGCATACTTGTAAATGCATGTTGCATGTTTACCTCATTTTCTACTGAACTCTTTAAAATTTGCTCTCCCTTCAGATGTGTCTTTTACATAGTTCCATAAGGTTTTTTCTTCTATGCTGCGCATCAGTGTCCTGGAAAACTCAGGGCACAGAATTCATCTAAGGATTTACTTTTTATCTCACCTCTCTCTGACAAATGGACTTCTTTAACTTTTTTTTAATTTCAGATTCTGACTGGATTTTTCCAGACACACTCACAGCTCTTCTACCACTTTCAGGTCCTCATTATCCACCATCACTAAAATCAAACAGTAGTGGGGGGAGGTTCCTTTGAGAGCCTGCTCTGGCTCATTCCTTTCAAGATCAGATTAGATATTACTTGAGTCTGAAGAGTGCTTTGGTCTGCCTTCATTACATGCCTTCAGAGATGAGCATGGCTTCTGTTTGGGGAAGGGCCAGCTGTGAGATCTCCCAGTCTTCTGCCAAGTGCATATTAACTGTTTTAAATGCCACAGAGTCTGAAGTCAAATTCTTAGAGCAATTCTACCCCTGACACAATCATATGCTATCATAGCTCAGCAGCCTCAGTATCATTTACCCTTAGTCTAAACATCCAAATTGTCTGAAAAACGTTGTGATGCAAGAAAATGTCAGCAAGAAGAGCAGCATAGAGGGTTTTGGACACCCTTAGCTGTGTAGTAAGAGGTGACGCAAACTGAGATACTGAGAAAGCAGGCAGCTGTGTCTGCTGAAAAATCAATGTGATTCCTCTGCCAAATGGGGAGATTGATAAATAGAATCTGCAGGGGCTGGGAAGGACTAAGAGTTTGGAGCAACTCTGTGTATATGTTACCCTATCTGCTAATTAAAGACCTGGATTTGATGAGGGTTGAAAACTCAGGGGAGGTCAAGAGTTGTGTCCATAGAGAAAGTAATCAGAGAATTGAAAGCAAGGAGAAAGCTTATATCTTTCTAACAAATTGGCTGATGGAAGAAGGAGAAAACAGAAGGACAGGAGCCATCTCTGCAGAAAACCATGTAAATGGAGATGCTAAAGCAGTGGAAAACCAAGCAAGAGCTAAATACAGAAAACAGTGCTGCAAAATCAAATCAATAACGCAGTATGTTTTTTTTTCTAAAGAGCATGTTATCACAAAATAATTGCCAGTGGTTGTTATTTACAACAGTCACTTTTATAGCAAGACGATTAAATATAGGGAGTAAGAAAACAATAGTTCCAAAGGCAATAAATCTTAATGTTTATTGAAGACTCTGCACTGAGAGATTTCCAGATCAGCTCACAAGCAATTAACCAAGACTCAAAATGCCCTTACAATAATCATACCCATTTCACAGATAAGTGCACAAAGAGAAAATAGGTAACTCAGTCAGTCAGACAAATTCATATAGAAGACAAACGTTATTCTTTCTTTCCTGACCCTTACTTTAAGTTTCCACCACTAAAATAAAAATTTCCATTTCTTGAAAGAGCAGCAGCAAACATCTGCTAGGGTTTGTATGGCTGAAATTTATGCAGGCATCTTAAGCAGCTTAACAACACCAGGACCAAAATAATTTTCTTTCAAGTGGTCAGAAATGTTTAATACAGTCTTGCTGACATGGCAGTGGCATCACAAGATGCTAGATGCTGTGTTAAGTTGAAAAGCTAATATTTCCAGTCTACTCAGCTCATTAAAAAATTGCAAAAGAAAAAACCATGACAAATTGGGATTCTGCCTGCCCTGCAAAGTCAAGAGTGCCAAGGGGCATGTTTGTATTATAAGTGTCTTCCAGCATGACCAAGCATGTTCCTGTACTGTGGCGCATCAGGAAATGGCTGAAGAGGTGACAGCCTGAGACTGGAGCCTGCTGTGCTCCGTAACCCAGTGCTTATTTCACTGCTTTTGTGTCTCCCACAAGCAAACCCCAATAATCAAATTTCTGCATAACATCAGGAGCACAAATAGCGAGCCATGCACGGGGTGGGGACAGCCTCTTTTTGCTGGAGATATGGACAGACTCTGGTTTGGTGTACCAGCAACAGCAAACCATTTAATGTCCCAACTCCAGTGAAGAAGGAGCTGTATATACGGTCAGATGCTGCAGCTCAGTAGTCAAGGGGCCACTTTTACAGATGCCAACAACCAGTCTGCTTGTGCTCTTCAGGGTCACAAATATTTGTACACTGTGCAAACCGTCCCGTGGACCTTCAGTTGTCTTCTGAAAAGATCCAGAGGACTACACGTGCTAAAAATCTCTGTTGTCAGGCAGTACACATTAGGGCTTTTCTCAAAACATTCAATGTTCAAAAGGAGGAAGGGGAACCCTGCGTCCACTGCCAGCTGATTATAGATGTGATATGGGGATGGAACATGGCCCTGGGGTTCCCATTCTGGAAAGGCTCCATTCTCACCTACCCACAGCAGCACTCTTTCAGCATCCCTGTGGGCTGGGACCTTTTCAGGAGGTATTTTTAAGGAGCTACCTTGCACCAGTACTGGGTGCTAAAGGAGTACGCAGGAAAACAAACTCATTGCTACTCAGACTCCTGTGTAACATTTGACCCTGGGAAGCTATCTCAGCTATCATAAGAGACATCATTTGGCCAGCTGTCTAGGTTGCAAGCTCTTCCAGGTAGAGAAAAAGAGACTGACAACACCTAAATAATTCAGGTTCAAATCTCAGTTGAGACTTCATGGGTACAAATAGAGATAGTGAAAATCGCTGGGTACTCTTGCCATCAAAATTATTTTATATGACTGACTGGGAAAGAGATCTTTAATTTTATTTTATGCTCTGTTTTTATTAGATATTTGTCTTGCTTCAGTCAGTTCCTATGTATGCTTTTTACTGGGGCTGTTAAAAGTTTTCAAGTGTGTAGCAGAAATAAGTGAAAAAGGTTATTAAGTCAAATACTTGAACTGCAGGTTAACGATAAAAATTTAGATGTATTGAAAAAAATTTTACCCAAGAATAGGTCCGTAAAATGGCTTGAAATTCTTTCCATGTTAATTAATTAAGATCAGTGAAAAAAATACACAGTTCTTTCAGTACCTTTAGTTTTCGAAAAGGATCCCTGCCTTATTCTAATGAAAGACTGTTAAGCTTTAATAGCCTAAACTGTAGGTAGGTTGGAATTTGAATAATGATAATTTATTTCTTGCTTTAAAATTAATTACATTTTGAAGCACATTGACATTGTTTGACACAGTCTGATTCATGCAAAACTTTGGATCCCGTGTTCCTCAAGGGTTAATTTAAAGGAGGGCTCCTTGCAAGGACAGGAGTTGTAACAACAACTTTTCTGCTTGGAGTGTTGGAATAAACCTCTATGCTATGGGAACAAAGTCACTGTGGGAATCCTCTGCGTAAAACCTTTATGTCTGTTAGGCTGTGATACAAAGAACAGCTGTAAGAAAACTCATGTGATGAGAAGATAATGGAAGGTAATGTTGGAGGAGGACAGGCTCTGATACACAAAGCAAAGCAACCTTTAGCTCAGTCGTGTGACCTTTTCTTCTCAAGCCAACAGACTGGAGGTGTGATTAAAACCAAATCTGCTGTGCCTCCAAGTTTTGTGTTCAGTTTGCATCCTGGCTCCATGTCATCATCTCTCCTGCTCCACAGACACCCTGTCCCTTTATACAGCAATATGACTGACTTCAGGCTGATGTCTTGTTCATCTCAGAAACTGGTAGACAAAGTTAATTAATAACCAAGCCTTTTTATTTAGGACTACTAGTCAGGGATGGTCTTGAACTCTCAAAAAAAAGATACACATGAATGCTGCTTGATGCTTAGCAGCACTGTAGATAGGCATCCTAAAGATGCAGCCTTCACCTCGAGGTATTTTTAACACCACCAAGACCTTTAGAGAAGTGGAGAGGCAAGAAACAACACAGTCATCAGAAGGGGATTTAGAGTCTCTCTTCATTATCTTGGCCCTGACACTTCTGTTTTAGCTCCTGCATTTCAGTTTGACAATGTCTCCCCAGTGCAGGAGTTATGATGCACATGGTGGAGATGGGAGATGTATATTTTTGATAAGGAGATTGTGAGATTTGTTTCAACCTGTCAGAAGCATTCATTAGTGTCCATTCTTTCCTAAGCCTATGGTATCCATGCATGCACCTTTCACCAGCTCCCTGTGAGAGGAACAGGTCTCATTTCAGATTCAAAAGTTCCCTTATTTTTTATGTCTCTTCTTTTGTGCTGCATTTTTTTTCTTTTTTTTGGTACAGTTGTAAGAGAGCAAAGGTGACTGCTCCGGGATATCTTGCTTGGACTAAATAACTTATTTCCTTCTCTACTTAAGATTAATTAAGAAATGTTGAAGGGAAAAAAGGTCAGAGCTGCTCTGAGATTGTTCATTCCATTCCCCAATTATTCCGTATATACTAAGCCTGAAAGAGCTGTAATTAGATATGAGACAAGCCTGGTGAGGTTCTCTTTCTGTGCAGTTCCAAGAACACTGGCAGTCCTCCAGAAGTCAAATATATAAATAAATCATCCTCTTTTCACCAAATTTCTTCTGTTTACCATACTTGTCTCTTTTTTCTCTTCAAGGGCTAACCTACCTGGACCTTTCCCTTATAGTAACCTGTGTACTGAATAGGCCCATACAGAGATGAAGAGAGAGATTGCTGCTTCTCCGTTGCAAGCTGCTAGAGAGTTCAGCCTAGCAGTGTGCTTTATGAAGCTCTTGGAGTAACTTGTATGAGTCTTGGAAAACCCCAGCAGCTTCTGCACCCAAGTATCTTTGCAGATGTGTGTTTATATGGGATCCAGACAGCCACTCTGGGTTTCATACCACTGTAGGTATGCCACCTAAAAATTAGTTCCCTTGGCCTAGCAGGTGAATCAAAAGCAGGTGTGCCACATGCCCAGATGCTCTGCCAGTGAGAGAAATGATTCACAGGGATGGAAAGGAGCTGAGATTGGTGCATTTGCTGCTTTTCCAAATGTTGCCTTTAGTGAAGAAGTTACTGGCCAAGTCCACAATGCTAGGCCATCATCTGATTTCCCTTATTTCATGGTCACATTACTAAGAAAACTATTCAGTGCATTTAGAAACCTATCTGTCTCAGGTATTTTCTCCTTCTCCTTGCCTTCTTCATTTTCTGTTCGCTTTAAGCAAAGTGGTACCTCTTTCTCCATTTCACTTATTCTCTGACACAGTAACTTATATTGGTGACTAGAGGTCCTGTAAAAGGATTTACACACCAAATTGAAACCATGTAAATCATCCTACCTGCAGGGTATTTTTTACATTTTCTCTGATGTCATAATTATTGTTTAACCTGTTTGGCATTGAACCCTCAAAAAATGTTGGCATCCTCAGAGAAAAAATGCGTTAGCTTTCAGTAGCTTTTGCCCGAAATAACTTCAGAATATTTATTTTTTTTTTGCAAGAGTTAAGCAAAAGAAAATCTACACATAACCAAGCATATGGAATAAGAGACTCAAAACAAGCTGCCTCAGTCACAGTCTTCCCAAAACCAACAACCTACACATGTGGAAGACTCCAACCCACAAGCTGATAAGTCAGCATTGGTGACTTACACTTTAACTCATGTTTCTAAAACAAAGATCTTTATTGCCATCATCTTGTAAATAAAGTGAAGACCACAAGGAATAATAGTGCTGGGTAATATGTTTCTTGTGTGAGTGTGCCCCTGGAAAAATACTAAGCTAAGAAAGGAAATAATGTAAGCAGCAGAAAGAAAGCCTCCCTTGTTTCATACTTCTTGAGTGTGTCTGGTTTGCATCTGTTACTACATTTTTCACTTAAGAACACTTATTTCTTTAATATATATGAATGACTGGTTTTGACTAGCAGTTTGAAAATGTGGCTTTACTCTGATTAACTGTACTTTTTGTCTGTACTTAGCTCTTTTAAAAACCGTATTTCTCAAGCTATTTTAAAGCATGAGCAAAAACACCACATGGAACAATTTATTGAAATGCCAGGCAGGTTTGACAGGTGCAGGAGAAATTGCTTAGTTTCACAAATTGAAACAGCTGCAGTTTTATAGGTGATGAAATTGCAATGGGATGGGGTTTCACATTTGTTGTTCATCTTGTGTTTGCTGTTTTGTTTTTGAAGCATTGAGTCACTTCCCCCTCTCCAAGGAGGACTCCTAAGACCTATTTCCCAAGTGGAGGAGGCATCTAGTCACCACAGAGTGAGAGGAAGTTTGGTAAAATTCAAACAGATTTCAGAGTAGATTGAAATGTAACTAGAAAATAATGGTTTTCTCCTCATGGGACTACAAATAAATGTTGCTTGCAGCTTTTGGAGTGGGAAATGCTATAAACGTTTGGTCCACCTTTCAGATAGCCTGAGCTAAGATTTCATTACATATCTCTAAAGAATATCATGCACGGAAAATTTTGAATCATTAACCAACAAATGTTAACCTCATAAGAGTCTCTTGTATCAAGGAGGTTTACTTTCGCTCTGTGCAATTGCTAGACAAAGATTTATTTTCAAATTATTCAAGACCATATGTTCTCCTATAGTGACAGAGTATGTATCAAGTGGTCTGCTTTCCGTAAGTTCATTTCTATCATCCTAGGAGGAAAACAATCAGTGATGAAAATCAGTGAATGATCTTAAAAACATTGGTCACATTTGACAATGAATTAATTTGTCAAAACACTTGAACTATAAATCCTCCTCCTAGCTTAAATCCCTGCTGATGACAGCGTTTTAAGTCATAAGTTCTTGCATGGTTCAGAATAAAAGAGTATTTTAGATCCTGATGGAAATTTATTGGTGTCTTGCACACTGCATTTCAGCTGGGATGCCATTTAGAAATGGCTGATTTGAGTGATGGGAATTTTCTGTTTCTTCTCAAACATTATTCTTAGCAAAGGCAAACTGGCCACCAGAAAAAGTTAAGAAAAGAAATGGTGGACATTTTCCTGAAAGATATGCCTTTGAGCAAACAAGTTGCCTGGGACTTTGAGCAACTTGGTCAAGTTGAAGGTGCCCATGGCAGAGGGTTGAGAACTAGAGGATCTTTAAGGTTCTTTCCATCCCAACCCTATTTTATGATTCTATTATTCTATGTCTCCTTTGACTTGGAACAGAAAAGCAAAGGCATTTGCCGTGTCTGTGTTACCCAGTCTGATAGGTAACAGGACCACCCCAGAGTGTTCAAGTGGGGCTTCTGACCAAGGCTGTGGCAGCCTCCCCCATGGCACTGCCGTGCCACACTACACATGGGCCTGCACGGGCTGCTGAAGTCCCTGCTGCCAGGTCCCAGCCCAGCCTTGCCTGGCAAAGGAGCTGATCTGTAAAAAACTACTGTCATCTTTCACCAGGAGCCCCTCCGGGAATATTGCAGCTTTCTAAGATATATGGTCTGTCTCACAGCTCTGTGAAGGTTTTGGCATGTCTCTCCTGCAGGGCCAGAAGGACCAGGCATCCTAAATCATCTCCCCCCAGTGGTCCTGGTTGCTTTGAAGACTGACAAAAAATTAGGATGCTGTGCAAAGTTATATAACAAATTAGAAGGGTCACCTTCTGCCAAATCAAAAGGAGATTAGTGAAGTGCAGTATTAGGCTCAAATTTGAAATAAGAAAGTTATTAATTTCAGGCCACACAAAGTATACTTCCATGCTCTGACAGTGTGAAGCTTTTGAATAGCTAAGGATGACTATTGAATGGGACTTGGTGCTGTAACCAGTCATCCATAGTGTTCTGCCACTGCAGTCATTATTCTTGCTCTGCAGTTAAACTTTATAATACTGGGCTATTTCAGCCCAGTTTACTGAAGGATGCAAAATAACTGTTGCATCAAGAAACTGAGATGGAGAAAAAGTACACTGAGGTATCTTTGTTTTGACTGGACTTTTTTTCATTCACCTACCTTTGCTGCCCATTCACATCCAAACATGCATTCCCTGGCTCTTGTGTCTGGATCAGATGCTCACAGTACCCTGCAGACTGATTTGAGGCTTTGACTAATAGCTGTGGGATGTGGTGTTTATCAGAGCAGGAGTTAAAATAAACGTTGCCTAGGTTTACTGACAATTGGCTTTGCTCACATAAAACAGAGAATAGAGAAGAGAAGGTACGAGCGAGCAGCCTCGGACTATTTGCATAGGATTTGGGGTTGTATTGTTCCTGTTGTTTTTATTTGATCTAGATGAAAAGCACTTTTAACCTGGTAGCCTGGAAAGATTAGACTTGCACATACACAGTAAACCCCATTTTGTTTTGTTTTCCTCTTTGACGTAATATGCAGAGGTTGTTTATACACCAGAATGGACAATGAATCTATTGTCTCATCTCGTGTAATAACAAGTGCCATCAGTGCTTGCAATCGATCCAAGAGCTCTTACCTGATTCCAACACATCAGTTATTTATTTATTCACAGAGAAAAGAATCCCATGACACTAACAATTGTTATCATGGACAACACGGGAGGAAGCAAGAGAGGAAAATCCTAAGTGGTACCTATTCAGTTGTTTAGATTTTTTTGGTGCTACATTACAAACAAATCAGTATGAGGGAAGAGCAAAAGTCAATTTAGTTATCAATGTGAGATGTGGGTTTTACAGACTTTCTCCTGCACTGCTGGAGCTGGCAAGGGATTTCCCATTTGCTGGAACAGGAAAATCAGCCAGGCAGTTTTCTGTGTGCTCATTAACACTAGTTATTTGCAATACTGGTGTGCCTAAATTTTCTGCTGCTCTTCATGTCTTGACTTGCATGGTTTACAGCTTTTCCAGCAGGAGTATTTTAAACCTATATTTAGAGGATTCCAGATTCCTTCAGTCGTTTTGGTCTCCGTCACCTTTGGGATTAGTGCTTGAACGCAGTCACATGTTGACATATTTTTTTAAGGACTTTGCTGACTTTCTTCTGTGGCCTGGAGACACGTCATTCACACTTAAGATCATAAAAATCTGCCTTCTTTACTTGATGTGTTAACATTGCAAGTGATGACAACAACAAGTACTGAAAAGTTTGCTATGCTTTCCCTTCGGTAGATCTGACTTCTGCCAGATTCTGTATATTCATTCCCCTGTCTTGCGATACCAAAGTGTGTTGGGGCTCCTCTGCAGAACACTCTAATTCCCTGCACTTCTCCACCCCGAGCTGTGGCCAATTTGTCCTTCGCCAGATCTCTCTCACGTGCAGGTAACCTTTCTCCTGGCACATTTGGAGGACTAAGCTCTCCATGAATCCAGGCCATGCACACCCAGGCTCGGGCAGGAACAATGTGCTCTGCTATTTGGCCTCGGTCTGCTTTTCAGCAAGCAGCTTCTCGGCTTTGCAGGGAAAGCAGCAAATGATGACTATGCAGCGAGTTGCCCTTCACTTTCCCTTTTAAAATAAAATGTGATTATTAATCAACAAAGTGATGTGTCTCGGGGATCTGCAGGGAAAAAAATAGCTCGAGGTGATTTGAAAAACTGATTCTTTTGCGGTGCCGCATTTCCCTTGGGACATGACAAATTAAATGTCAGAGCCAGCTAGAGAGTAGTGCTATATCTCAGTCGGGGCATTAATCGGCCTGCCTTTCGTTTACCACTTTCCACTTAAGTAGATGACTCTATACAGTTTGAACAATGGAGCTTTTCATTCCCTAATCTCCCTAATTGTAATTTAAATAGCTTTCCTGACAGTCGCCCTCAAGACTGCAGGGGAGATGATTCCAAGAGCTCCGTGTCCACCTCGGGTTTACATAATGGATGAAAATTCAAATCCCTGTCTAGGGTGCAATTAGATAACGTCAGGAAAAGGAAAGAAGGGGTCGGATGAACTGCAATCGGAGAAGGAGAAATGTACATTTGATATCACAGGAAGGCAGAACTAAAACACGGGCACATACACTGACCTAGATCACAGTCGAGGCATGTGGTATTGGCCAGTAGGGAAAGGAATATGCTGAGACTTTGTAATGCAACATGTAGAGTAAAGGAGCTGACTAAAAGACAGAATAATCATAACTGATGCAAACAAATTTTCATGAAGAATGGACATTTCAGTACAGAAAAGTTCAAGGGCACAGAGTGGTTTATTCCCATTTCCCACAAAAATATGAAAAAAAGCCCGTCCAAAGTTTCAGAGGGTGAAAATTCTGCTGTACAGACCACATGGTTGCACAGGCTGTCAGATTACATTTGATACTATTGTGTTGATGGGTGTGATGTTTCATTGAGAACTGCCTGATAATACTGGACCTCCAAGCAGTTTTTTCCACAGTTTCCCTCAAGCCATTCCATCATTCAGTTTACGCTCAGTCCTCAGCAAATGTCTGCAATTTTAGATATCTAATGGCCTATCAAATTTGTCTACAAACTTATACCGTTTTTCTTTCACACTAACATTACTCCAGGATATGGATCTTCCCACCCTATTGCCAAATCCTACTAAAATCCATGGTCTATTACAGACACTGGGACTTAGTGCTGTGAATTGACTCCCACATCCACAAAGGACCTAATCCTGCAAGACATTATGTCCCTGCATAACCTGCCTTTTCCTTTCCTATATTCATTAGTTTTGAAAGTCAAGTGTTCAGCTGTGAAGCCAGAAAAGAAGCTTGTCATGTCCTGGGAAGTACCAGGTTTTCAGAGTCTCCAGAGATAGAGAGGATGCTCCAGCGTGGTCACTGGTGCTTCTGGCATCTTCTTCCTCCGAGCAAAAGCCACACCTGCATCGGTGATGGCTCCAGAGAACAGGCTGGTGTTTCTCTCATGGAAAATATTGCTCATGATTACAGTGATGGGGACTGGCTTATGGATAACTGATTAAAGTGTAAAATGTGCTGAGTCGACTGATACCACTGACAACTGAGCCATATGAAATTAAAAGCTGTATCTGTTTGCTATTACATAACAGGAAAAACTGGAGTGAAAAAAACCCTGGAACTTGGCAAATCTCATTTAATCACATCTGGCAATTTTCTAGTCTGAGATTATCACTGTTGGATATCATGTTTTTAGAAAGTAAAGCAAACAAAGAAACTTCAGCAAACAAGGCTCAGAAAATAAAGGGCCTTAAAAAAAAAAACTTGTGTACCTTTCAGCAATGCTACAGGCCATGCTTGGGAAAAGGGTATTTAGAGCTGTTCTCTAACAACAGTCACATTTCAATCTAGTTTGAGATTAGTGAAACATGGCTATATATTAGAAGGGTGCACAAGACTCCTCTGAACTCACTTTTCTTGGAAGAACAGGGAAAATTTTCATCATTTTTGTTTGTTGTCATTGCAAGAAATGCCAGAAATACCAAACAACTTTGACTAGTTCCAGAGTTCCTTTGGTGGTCCAACAAAACTACCAAGAGCAAAAAAATTCTAAAATTTGACAGAATGCAGAAGTGTTTATTCCCAGTCATGAAAGTCTGTGAATATGAAGCTGACTGCATTTGTTCAAAATAATTTGTTCTACCTCAATAAATAATAATAAAAAGAAAGTAAAAATGTCATTTGACTTGGAAATGTGAAATTCTTTATTTTGGAGAAGTTGTAATTATTTCCTTTGAAAACCTCAGAACTCTTTCTTTTCAGAAATTATTCAGATGAGTAGTTATATTGAAGCTGATTAGATTTCACAGATAATTTTGGTAAACTTCCTTTTTCTTGCTTTGCATTTTTCATCCTCTCCAAGCAAGGCAAAACAGGGGTTCTCTGAAACATTTTGAATTAACTTCTAGCTAATAGCAGTAAGGCAATATTTGACAAATCTCAAGCCTCTCTGCACAAATGGGTACAGCTGACCTCTTGGTCAGCCTTAGAAGGCATCAAGAGACAGCAGCCCTGAGTGTGACAGAGCTGATGTGCAGCTTCAGTACGGTGGCTGACCAGCCACTGTTCAGCACACACCACCAGCTTCTCAGACCCCTGTCCATTTGCACAGGCCTACGAGGCTGTCCCTTCACAGAATTAGTGTGAGAACTGTGATTCTCAGGAATGCAGCTGTAGTTTAACCAGAAACTGCTGGGTGCTCCACAACAGGCATGTAGTAGTAGCAATTTCCAGCAGATACGGTTTGTTGATGAGAAGAAGGCACAAAGAAACTGTAGTCATGATACAGCAAGAAACACTGGGAGCTCCTTCTGTTCTGCTCAATCCTACTTGGATTATTTCAGACACACTCAGAGAGTCTGCTGCTTATACTCTGTGATGGTGGATGAAATTGCTGGGTGAGATTAAAGGGCCTTGCCTTGGAAACAAACGTACAGAAATCTTCAGAGGAAGTTCAGAAGAGAATTGCTTCCTGCAGTTAGGAGCAGGCTCTAGTTTATTAAATGGTAGATGGATATCATTCTAAGAATAAAAAAAGAACGTATTTGAATGATCAAATATTCCTCATGGTGCCACGAAGAATTATGCATCTGGCACTGTGGTATTGGTACTCTGGGGAGACCTTAATACACCTTCCAGTACCTGAAGGGGCCCTACAGGAAGTCTAAAGAGAGACTTTACAAGGGCATGTAGTGACAGGAGAAGGAGGAGTGATTTCGAACTGAAAGAGGCTTAGATTATGTATTAGCAAGAACTTTTTAACTATGACAGTGGTGAGGCACTGGAACAGGTTGGCCAGAGAAGTTGTGAATGCCCCATGCCTGGAAGCATTCAAGGTCAGGCTGGATGGGGCCCGGAGCAACCTAGTCTAGCAGAAGGTGTCCCTGCTCGCAGCAGGGAGATTGGAACTAGATGATCTTTAAAGTCCCTTCCAATCCAAACCATTCTATGATTCTATGATTATATAATGCCCTAAATAGTAAATTATCATCTGCTACTTGTTAATCGCAATTTGTCAAATCAGGGAAGAAACTGTGAGAAATTTCTTTAAAATTCGTTTTAATTTTGTGCAATTTAGTGTGGGAGTTTTTTTAGTGGAAGTGAATTCAAAAGAAATGAACCTTTGCACTTTGAATCCTTTAGTGACAGTTACGATAGCCCAAGCCAAACAGAGCTACAGATCTAAGGCACTTGTCTAATGTAAATATAAGTACTAAAGCCTCAAAAAATCTTTGAAATCTATTAAGGTTAAAACTAGACAAAAGCCTATAGTGTAGACTTACAATTCAGTGACTAATATATACACATAGCATTTCAATAAACTTAAATGAGACACTCTGAAAAGTAACATATAATCTACAAGCATCAATAGAAACCTAAGACCTGCATAGCAGTGGCCACGGAAATTGGTTTTCTTCCAAAGTCTGATCTTGACCTTGCTGCTATGAAGTTGTTGCCAATTCCTACTTTCAAATGGGTATTTTCAATGCTTTTGGACATGGATATATGTTGAAAGTCAGTGGTGAATCATTGCATTTTCTACGCTCTTCTGTGCATTTAACTGTGTTATTTATGAATTTCAAAATGCAAATGTAGGGTTTGTCTGCAAAGGGATACTGAGGGGAATTAGTCTGAATTAGCTGAAGAAGTAAAATTAGAGAGGAATTGAATGTCATTAAAGTCCTCCTGAACCTCTCAATTCAGAATAAAACCTGAAATTTTAACTTAGATAAATGGAGTACATGGCTGCAGAGTTAATTAAACCCACCGTAACTCTGAACCAAGCAGCCCACACAAGGGCTGAATGTGTATTTACCTAACTTGTGATTGGACCAGCAGGTTTCAGCACATCCACGTAGGCAAGCCCTAGAAGCAACGCAGATGCCAGGTGCTGGCACAGCTCCTTGGCAGCCGTGGTAGCCCAGCCCAGCCCAGCATGGCTCCCCTCAGGCGGCTGCCAGGCACGTCGGGGTGCGTGGGCAGCCACCAAGGGCCCCGGCGCGGCGCCTCAGCCAGGGCCAAAGGCTTCAGAGGAAAGAAAAACAGCTTCCCTGGGCTTAGCGATGCTGGCCTTGGGTTTCTATTGAAAATTTGTAGATTATATATTACTTTTCATAGTGACTCAGTGAAGTTTATTGAAATGTTAGGTGTGTCTCGCTGAGTCAGCACGGCATCCTGCACTGAGCAGACCTGGCTGGATGTACGTGAAACTGGACTTTGTCCGACCTAAGGAAAGAAAACAGTTTTTAAAGCTCTCCACTGACAGTGCATTTGTACTGTGGGTGTCCTAACCTATTTGAACTGTTTCCAACTGTTAAAAAGAAAAAACCAATTCCTGCTGGTCCATTCAATCTCAAAGCTGGATGCTCCTGAAATTTTTTCACCTTAGTTTCCCCAAAACTCTGCATCATTAAACAGAACAATAATATGATCAGATCAGTGTTCATAATCATACTTATTTTTCATGTCTCAGTACAGGATATAATGGACAAATAATATGGACCTATCGCATGAAAACTCTGATTTAGTCCAACATTTTTAAACAGCAAAAAGTAATCCATAAAAAAAGATATGTATCTGACTTAAAATCAGGAGTCAGCTTGGAATAAGTGATAGTAAAAAAAATTCTTTAGAATTCAGCCTGAACTCAGGGACCACTTGCTGATGCTAGAGATAGAAGATGCCACCTACACTCTGATGTGTGAAGCTTCATAAAATACACTCTGTGTTACTTTCCCTCAACATTAAAGCACTGGTGGTTAATTTTTAATTTATGATCATTATACTGCAGAATGTATATTTCATTGCCATTGAAAGGTACAGCTACAAGATCATTCCATACCAACAGATTTTGGTGTATCAGAAGTACCCAGGACACAGTTTGAGTGCTTTTTCAAACACAGGCAGTCTAGAGATATGTAAATGGAAACACAGAACAGTGAAAAAAACAGATGAAGTTACAATAGAAATTATTGTTTAACTGTATCACTGCAAATGTCATTAATTTGAAATCATAAAACCAAACATCATAGGGTCTAAATGAAAGCTTAAATCCACATTTACATGTGGATTCCATATTCAATTGAGAAGTCTCAAGGAAAATATTGGCCTATGTTTCCTGAATTTTTAAAGAAAAATGAACCTGCAGCTCATTGCAGCCCCCATCCTTTTCTGCTGTCAGTTTGGTTCTTCATCCATGCACATTTCTTCACACTGTGTGCACCCATAGAGATATGACTGAAGTTGCAGGATATCAAGGAAGAAACACAGAACCAGGTCAGAAAACACTTAACTGATCACCAGGTCTAACTTAAAAAGGACAAATTCAACAGATATTTACTTCTCTCAGAATCACATTAAATATTTTGGATGTTTCCCATAATAAAACTACACTGGGAAATCAAGCATGGGGGTTGTTTTACCACTAATATAATTGTTATTTTCAACACACCAAAATCTGAAATAAGATCAAGACACATAACCATGTAGTTATTTGGGAGGAATAATATATTTAGTGATATGCTTAATGACCATAGAATCAATTACGCGTGGCAAAAATAATTTTTTTAAAAAATCTGTCTGAGTTAAAAGATTAGTTTCAATATATATTTGTTGAAATGAAATCTGAAAAAAGTAATCCCTCCCCCTACAACTTCAACCCACCAACCTGAAGCTAAAGCAGTCTGGATGGTTTTGTGGGGATCCTCCAGAGCATGGAAGTAGAGGGTAGTATTATCCACACGAACTGACACTAAAACATGCAAATGGGGAATGCACTGGGAAGTGGCTCATTTGCCCACAGAAGGAGAAGTGTTTGCTTGGTTTCCATAGAGAGGAAAGAGAAATTTTCCTAATCTTGAGATTTCCGGCAGGTCAGCACAGCAGGACAATTGCAGGCGCTTTGCTCATGGAGGAGTGAGCAGCAGAAGGCTGGTTAGAGATGTCTCATTCTGTTTGTTTATCATACGTGATCCTGGCAACCAGTTGCTGTGATATAGACTTCCACTGTTAATCATGCACTTGCCATCCTGCTCATGACTAATGTACCATAAAATGTTTGTTTTCCTGATGTAAAGCATCCTCCAATGGCAAATATCATCTTCTAATGAAGAATGGAGATGCTGAGGTCAGGGACACCAAGATCACAGAGCAGAGATTTCATCCTGTCACTAGGAGGGCTGTCAGCCCTGGCTGTCTCAGCCCTCCCCCTCCAGGCTGGGAGAGTGTGTCCTGAGACATCCCTATCCATCCTTTGCATTCAAATGGCAGATTTCTGATCAGATTCAGTGCAAATATACCACAGCTCACATAGTGGTCTTTTTGCTTTCACAGTGCAAAATAACTTGGAAGAAGAGCTCAGAAAGGTCTCTCACTCCTCACTTAACTCCTTAGAAAATCCAGCACTTTTGATTCACATGGCAGAAAAGAGACAGTCACAGAAGTGAAAGGAAAAGCAAACAAAGTGCACAAGGCTGACACTGTGCCCTGCCCGCGCAGTGTATTATGTTCATAACCAGTGTCCTTCCTGCTGTAGTGCACTGGGTCCTAGCTGGGAAGCTACAGACATGAGGAGAAGGAAGGTTAGAGGAGTCAGGGTCAAAATCTGGGGCAGGTCAACAACCTGCCAACTCTTGAATGGAGTGATAGGAGGCACAGAAAAGGCTGAAATAGTTTATGAAGTCAGAGATGATACAGGAGAAATTGCTGTTGAAAGAAAGGACTGCAGAAAGCAAGTCTTACAATTCTATTCCTGCAAAACCAGTCTGCTTGTTCTCATGGGGGAAATTGAGCTGTTTAGGCTGGAAGTATTTGCTTTGGGTAGTTGTCTCTCTCTTCTTAGCAGTCTACTGTGTATTTCAATATATTTATAAAGCCTTTATTTTGTATATAAACTTATGGCAGACTTGCACAAAGCAGCAAAAAATTCTCCGCATTAAGAGCCTGGCTATGCTGATGTGTGTTCACCCTGACTTGGCCTGGTACTTTCTCCTACAGAAAATTCCCAGTCTGTGCTGTAATCCTCATTGGAAACCCTATTGTGCCATCCCAACTGCTGTAAAGCAAAGAGAGTCCATAATCTCTTTCTGTGTTGGCAGGTACGGAGGTGGATTAAGAGCCCGATGGTCAACGTTGAAAAGCATCCACATGCCAGCCTCAAATACCCGGGGTCCACTGTGATGAATTTACCTGCAGGGGATTCAGAGCTTGAGCCTCCACTCTGCCAGACCTGCCTGAGTGACCACCCTTTCCAGCGAGGGATTGCTCCTCAGGAGGTGGAGTCCTGCTCCTGGGAGAGCCAGAGAAACAGCAAAGTAAGCCACTCTTTCCTCCCCACAAACTTTGCATGTTTTACACTGATAGCAGGTCTGTACTTACAGTGGGTCTGTATTTATGAGATTGTGTGCCCTGGAAGAGAAGGGATGCTCCAAAACCTGAAACTCTGCTGACCAAGGCTGTTGTGCACATCTGGGCTCTGCTTTCTACCTTGAAATTTGGTACCCATGAAAAACAAAAGACTCTTCACTAAAGTGCTGTGATGAACTCTTACAGTATTTGAAGAGATTAGCAGTAACAATAAGTATTATTTCTCTGTTTTACAGAAGCTGAGGTGAGGATAGGTGACATCATCCTTCCAAGATAATGAAAAGGACACGGATTTGCTAATTTTTTTCCTTTAGTCCCACAAGTACAAGACCACACTTTATCCCCCCTACCCCCCAAACCATGTCTAGCTTTCTTTTTAGAAATTAGAATTTGGCTCAGGGAGTTTTCCCAGACAGGAGGTGGATGATTCAGTGGGTCTTCTAGCAGAAGGGGAACCCTGTTTTTCCTCAAGCCGTGTCAGTACTTTATAGACGACACCATTCCTCATCTAGTGCTGGGCAGCTACACACAAATGTGAGGATGGCAAAAGTGTAAGGGCTGAGATGAAATGGTCAAGGGGCTTTTCTGAGGCAGACTTTGGACCTTTCTTTCATCATTCAGCTCCTCCTAATCCCTGTGGAGAAAAGCCAAATGCAGAACAGAAAGTTTTGCTCAGAGCCCGTCATCCCTGACAGAATTATCCCTGTCTGGAAATGGTGCACAAAAAAAAGGGAGAGAGTTGTAGAAACATAAAAGCAAACAAATAAGAATCTCTCCAAGTACAAAGCAGAGCAAATGTGACAAGGCATTTATCAGAGCTTTAGCATACAGCTCACAGCAGAAACATTTTTTTCAAGCTACATCTGCTGCATTTTTAAACAGAGAAATCCAAGCAGAAGGTAAAAATGGAAGTCCTGTGCTCTTCTGAAACACAGCAAAGGCATTGTGGTGAAACATGTGCAAGTGAAGGAGCTAATTGCTCTTCCATTTTAGTTCATTAAGAAGATTAATTTTGCTCAGGCTGAAGCATTAAAAAATGAAAGCACCAAAGATGCAGGATTCTGCAAATCCTTTGCCTTGCTGTAAATCACATGTACTCCTGTACAGCCTCACAACTGATTTCCATTAGGTTTCACATGCATATGGGATAGATTTGGCTGAATGCAGATTCCCCTGGACCTCTCTCGTAGTCTCCTTACTGCAGACAGTGGAGAGGCTGCTTACTCAGCAGCTGGAGTCTGCAGCAAGAGAGATATTTTGCACGCTGCTTTAAAAACATCATTATCTGACAAAAGACTTCTTGGATAAAGCTATCCTGCATAAGGAGCCTTTTAAGTAAGTTAAAGCACAGAGTCCTTGATGTGATTAAATGTAAGGTCACTGCCTCTCTCTCTACAGTAAAACCAGGCAGGAAGCTTTTAATAATAAAGGCTGAAGGAGTTCCGTGTCTGACCTTTTCAAGGTTTAAAGAGAGTTTCTGGGTGAGATCGTGTTCGAGGGTTACAAATGGCACAAGCTGCATAAATGTGAAATAACTCCCTTCACTTTAAACCAATGAACTTGAACAGATAGTTCTGTATTTCAAGGAGAAGAGAACGTGATCTCTGTTAAATCAGCAGGGAGCTTGGATTGTGCCGGTCGTCTCTC
The DNA here is from genome assembly GCF_965178545.1 of Coloeus monedula. Taxonomy (NCBI): domain Eukaryota; kingdom Metazoa; phylum Chordata; class Aves; order Passeriformes; family Corvidae; genus Coloeus; species Coloeus monedula. The sequence goes on from NC_138782.1 coordinate 62,867,930, forward strand.
CTGGATAATTCTTGTTTCTTTTTCTCCACTGCTCTTCCTTCTCTGTTTTTCAATAATGCAACCAGGTACTGGTATAATGATTATAGTTCCTTTGTGCTGTGCTCAACACCAGCTCATACAAGGGTCCTACTGATCCTGTTCTTTTGCTCAAGGGCAACCTAACTCAAAAACAAATCAGCTGTGAATTATTATTAAAGGCTTATTCTAGGCAACAAGCTTTTTCTGACAGGCTTCAGGCTATTCTGATCAGTTTGAAAAAGGCCTTATAAAAACCAACCTGATTAAAACATGTCACCCAAAGGGACAAATATCTGTATTCCCATTCTTATTACCGACACAGAACAAGGGAAAAAATCATTACTGCTTGTTTACTGTGATTGTAATTATGTAATGGAATCTTTAAAGATTGACTTAGTGTAAGTAAGATTATTTTGAAACTAAAAGTATTTTAAATAATGATTTTTCTTTCTTGTGATATGCCCTCATTTCTACCTCCCCAGGCTTTTCCATTAGGGCATGTGCCAGTTGGAATTTATAAAAATTATTACTGATGTAACCCCTACTAAGTCTCCTCGGTTATTTGTATGATAATGTATTATGTCTGTATTTTTATGACTTTTTTTCTGTTTTGTATACAGTGGACTAGATAATTATCAAGCATTGCCAGAAAATCATGCTAATTTTCACATGACTGGCTTACCTAGGTATATTATTGTTTTTTGTAACCGATGTGGATTAGTTATATGGGAGCTTATATTTGCTCTACTAGTGTAACAGCTGAAGCCCTAGGGGCTTGGACCACTGCCAGGGTAGTGATTTACAATAACCAAACCTCACTTTTCTATGTCTATCTGCATAGTTCAGGTTGCACATAACTCACTGGCTTGATGAAGAGGGTAAATTTGCTTTCAAAATAAATTACCATGCTGTGCAATGAATACCTCATGTGAATAAGCTGGTTTTGAAAGAGTGGGCAACCCACCTCTTAAGAGTTGCATTGCAGTCTGCTAAATAGGGAGAGGCAAACATGGTGAAAATTGGGTGTGATTTAAATCTCTGAGGTGAGGGTTTACCAAGCTGGGTTATAAGAAGCAAATCATACTCACACACACACACACACACACACACACGCACACACGCACACATACATAAAATTCTTTCATGCTCTGCGTGACCTCTGTATTCCACTTGCACTGTATTGTTATGCCCTTGTTCCAAACCTTAATATAAATAAGCAAAAGATAGGACCTTGTTAGTGAGCTCAAAATATCTTTCTTTTTTTCCTCAGAGCCAAGAGCTAGGTTCAAGGCCTGTTCTGTTCTTTTCTCTTTGTCTAAAAAAACTTCTTCTGCCCTATCCATCAGCTGGCGTTTGCCCTGAAGCACCACAGACACATCTCCATCTCACAGACCAAAGCCTTGAATGTCTAGAGCTGTCTTTTCTTTCCAAAGCTAAAACCCCTGTGCAGCCCCTGGCTAAGGGCTGAGAGCAGGGAAAGGGGCAGCTAATGTGTTCACTCCATTTAGGCAGCGTGACTTCAGATTGTCGGAAGCACGTCCAGTGCGGCTGTGGCAGTGTGAGGGGCGCTCGGGGCCTGTCCCCATGCCAGGTGCCACATGGCGCGCTTTGATCTCTTCACTCTCTCTCTGATCACTTCTGTGAGGCAGGCATTGGAAAAGGGATGGAGGCTCCTGAGGCAGTTGCCTCGTCTTCCTCCACCCACGGCAGTCCATCCATGCCTAGTGACTTCTGTAAAGGAGCACCAGGAAAATCTTAATTAGGGCTGCAGGGAATTCAATGCTGCCACCTTCTTGGATAAGTCCTTTGCAGCTTAGTGGAAGTTAATTACTCTCACGGACACTTTTGGATCATGGTATTAAATCCATAGCAGGAATTTATTTTACTATTGAAAGTCATTCAAGGCTCCTGTGTATAGAAGAGCTCTTGATTTCAGTCAGATTTCAGCACTTTACCATATTTCAAGTCTTGCTTCAGAGATGAGGAATGCTGAAAGTAATGTACCCAAGCCAAAGGCTGGGCAATTAATTGAGATAGTTCTACTTACAAATCTCTCCTACAAATAACTTACAGCTTCTAGAAACCTGCATTTGAAATGGGGTAAGAATATGTTTCAGGCGAAATATATTGCACAAAGGGGCATCATAAAAATAAATGCCTTTTAATGGACTATAAAAATATGGAGATGAAAAAAAATCTGACTAGCTCTCCATAAAGAAAGAGTCTGGTGACAGATCTGAGTGGAAAGATGGTTTTCTCATACATTTTGGGTAAATAACCCTCCTACATTTAATAATCTGCTTTGGTAATGAGGCACCCTGTGATTTACACCCTGGTAAGTGCTAGTTAATACACTAACATATGCACATACACGACGGAGGAAATGAAAATCCTGAAAGCCCAGTAAGGAAAAAAAATACTCCTAAAACCAATATGTGTGAAAAGTGCTGCAATAAAAGACAATTTGGAAAAGAAAAGTAGATTAAAAAAAGGAAGTTTGGGTAACAGAATTACAGAACTGTTCAGTGAAATCAAATCTGGAGAGGACTGTGAGAGGCTCTAATAAACCTAGACAAATTAACAACCTGATGGCAGATTACAGTTGATAGAGACAGAAACACAGTAATGCATTTTGATGGAATAATTATAACTACTCAGCACACACTGTAGGGTCCTGAATTAAGTGTTATTGTTCTAGAAGGATGCCACAGAAAGTAGCTTGGCTCAGGTCAATCCCACACTAAGCAAAGCAGAAAATCTCTGCATTCATTTAAGAGTACAGCCCTCCATCCACTGAATCTACTTCTGTCCCATATGGAGTGACATGGGGAAGAACGTCAAATAGATATATCTAGTGTGGGTGAGGACAGAGCAGCAACACCAGGGTAACACATGCCTCTGAAAGGCCTTGCAGAGCAAATTATATCACTTTTTTCTTCATCCATATAGTGAAATCCACATTGAAGTGGCTGGCAGAGACCCTGGTAAGTAGGATCCTTTGGAAAGATGCTGTCAAGGACCAAAGGACGGACAAAGAGGCCAATGCTCCCACAAGCCTATAGCACAGGCTGACATTGGTGTGAGTTTTATTGTCTTGCTGGCATACCCCATGCAGTGATTTAGGAAAGACTTATGAAGATTATCTCAGTGAGTTTTGGTTTTTCTTTTGTCCCTTCTTGTTCTTCCTCCAGGAAAAGGAGCTGGAGAAAAAGAACCATATTATTAACATAATTCCAGAAAAATTATGCAGCTTTATATTCCTGCTCCATATAATGAAAAGTAATGAAAAGTAGAAATAGATCTGGAAAGAGAAAATTAAAAAACAACTGAAAAATTCCTATTTAAGCACAGAAACAACAACAAAATATTGTATAAAATATTTGTGGAATAAAAGACTTAACATTATAAGAAGACTTTAAATATAAAAGCTACAGGGATATGGAACTGTCTACCAAAACAGAAGACTCAAACTTGTTGACATCTGGCTGAAGTTTCATATATTCATGCATAGAATGTTCCTGCCTTTACAGTTGATTATTTCAGATTTCAGGGTATGTTTTCCTATGCCCCCTAAGACTGGAAGATGGGGGTTTATCTCACTGAGCTGGGAAACTGTACCTTGTGTTCATAAAAGTGACACACAGAGATAATCTATCGGATAACCCTTTTTTCAATGGTCCGTGTTAGACTGACAAGGATACTTGCAACATAATCCTAAGGAAGAAAATGTTAAAACCAGTAAAGGAAATAGTTCCATGGTATGTGTAATTTAACTTCAGACAACCACAACCACTGGAACTCCACAGTTTCTCTTAGACTATTTTTCATGTACAAGTAAACCCAGTCATGATATGCTGCTCCAGAAATGTATTATAGCACTGTCTGAAGATTAAAGAGAGTTTAAGAGAGGAAAGTGGTTCAAGATGAGCAATTAGAACAGTAAAGAAGGTATTTTGTACTTCTCTTCATTCCATAGTTTCTGCTTGTAGAAAGTCTGTCTTTTCTGGATCATCACAAGTCAAAGTTGTAGCTTAATCTTGTGAGTTGACAGTCTCTAACAAAAAAGCCATTTTTCACCAGCAGAGCTTACAGCTATTTCCTAAATAGTTGTTTCTAGCTGGCTACACCGAAGCTCTTTCAGCTAATGACATAAATGCGTCACTAATGAGGTTTTGATGGAATTTGGAATGGAGTATGTTTGAATACTTACCTCCACCCATAAGTACAGGCTTATTTACCTGCCAGTAGGTCTCTGTGCTTTTGGAATTTGATCATGTGTATATACGAAGACCGAGGACTCAAACATTATTTTATTGCAGATCCTATAGCTTTAGCAAGATGAAAGCAATCATAGATTTCTCTGTTGCTCAGATTTCTCAGCAGCTGTGAGTATCAGCTGGGAAAGCAACACGTGAGTGAGGTGGGAACAGGCTTTGTTTGAGGGATTAAATCTAAATGCACTACGTAGTTCCATGGGTTTGTAATGGATTGATATACGGTTATTATGGATAATATTTATTTAGACAAGTCAAAAATGTTTAACACAAAGGCATTTTCAGATGGAAATGGCAAAGCATAGTTTGCAAATGCACAGGCTAAAATTATGTGTAATTTCAGTGAATGGGAAAGACTGAATAGCAGACAATTGCCTGTGGGGTGTTTTACAGTCCCAACTGACAAAGAGATTGTCTATACAGCACAGAGCATATAAATCAGCTACATGGCTCAAAGAAAGGATGTGATACATCAATCATCTGCTTTACAAATATGCAGTGAGGCACTCAGTCATTTGTATGTCCATCACAGGTCTGTTCAAGTGCCACAGACTTAGTAAATTAATTGGACAAGTCAATATCAAAATCTAAAACCATGTTCTCCTCCTTTTTGAATGCTGGTTCAACACTACTGAAGATAATTAAAATATCTCTTATTTTAAAGAAACTGTCAAGTGTTTTCCCTGAGGATATCTACAGCTGGAAAATGATTCATTATTCTTTTCATGGGGTTTCCATGTTACCTGAACTGGAAATGACATCCTTTTCTCTCTCTTTCTTAAGTTATTTTTCTTTTAACATGGTATCTATCTAGCACCTTTTTGAGCCAGAGATTTGAATGGCTTTGCTGACAGTCAAAGAGATCAGAGAAAAGTACTCCTTCCTACATTAGTGATAGTAACCTGAAAATACTCAGCAGAGTGGGTATGAGGAATTTGGACCAAACACAGTAGACCAAATTTCTGTTTAATTTTGTTCTGTCATGCAAGACAGACAAAGCTCATTTCTGATTATCAAGTGGTCAGCCCCATAAGGCCAAGAGATTTGCTCACTAGAATTGAAGAATGTTCTCCATTTCTCCAGAATCCAGCTTCTGGTAATATTTAGTACCTGATATCAAAGAAGAAAGTGAACAAAACCAGTAAAAAAGCACTTAGTTTGAACTTTTTTTTTTTTTACAGTCAAATGCTGTGCTAGATTCCTTTGGTCTACAAAGGTTCTATTTAGCAGGAGCAACTGGAGTTTGATTTTAATCTGTTTATTGCCCATCTTGTAATCATTGCTTCAGCTCATTTTGAAGATAATTCCATCCTTCACAGTAGATAAATAAAGGAGTCTGTTGCATTGTGTGACAAGGTCATAAAAACAGTCTGACAGGCAATTGATACTCCCCTCTTAAAGAGTAACAGCACTAAAGATAAAACAAACTCTTTCATATATGTGTTGATAAGACCACATACAGACAGCTATAGATCTGCAAAATAGCTGGGTTCATCCCCTGGCCAGTTTGTGTCCACCCCTCCCTGCCACGAGACATTTCATGGACTGCCTAGACTGTGCCTTGAGTATTGGCAAGGGCTAGTCCTGTATGTCCTTTCTCTCGAAAGAAATTCATCTCTGACTCCAAAACATGTTTCTTAAAGAAAACCTTGTTTCTTCCTCTGGCTACTCTATATGCCCCAGTGTGTCTACCCCTAGAAGTCACAGACATAACAAGACACCCAAAGTGTTTCGGTCAGTGCTAGCAACACAGCGAACAATTTTGTTCTCATCTTAGCATTGGAGATGTTGCATTCCTTTGCAGTTTATAAATTGGTGTCACCATTTTTCCGTCTAGAAGTTCTAGATAATGTCTTATGTACAATTTTCCTCTTTGCACAAATAATAATTGGCTAAGAACTCCGTAGTAAAGTCATGTATTCTGTAAATCCCATTATAATGTTAGTTAATACACTGCCTGCTGCCCATTTAAGGTAATTTAATGGAATCCACACCCCAGGACTCCTCAGTGTCCCTTCTCTTAGTACAGTGTGCTTGCTCTAAGTCTAATTATAGAGTTTCCATTTTGTGAAATCTTTTCACCCCTCTGAATAGTCAGTTCAGGATGTTCTAAGAGTTTCTGTAATGCACTCTCTGGATTTGATGGATACATGATAAATCAAATCTTTTGACCACTTGCATTAATGGAAAAATAATTATTTCCAAAGCAGCAGTGCAGCTGCACAAAAACTTGGCCTGTATTGCATCACACCATATTAACATTTACCATTGAAACAAAAAAAACCCCACCCTGCTCAGGCTCAAAACAGTCGCACTCTCTCAAAATTATTTTGGAGCCTTACTGGAAAAGACATTACTGTTTTTAACATCCCGTGGTAGTTTTGCATAAGTTGGAGAATTCATTTTATAGGGCAAAAAAATTTAAAATTTTCTGAGACAAAGCTCAGGGGGGATTATGGGGTGGGTGTCATCCCATCTGATTTCTATAAAAGGCATATGAGTCTGGAAGAAGGAGTCAGGCCCATGGGATTTCCAAAGATTAGAAATGCCAGTTTAAAGGAACTGAAAATACATCTAAACCTTCTAATCAAGAAATCCTTAGCTGTGAGCTGTCATATGAAACCATGTGGGGTTTTGCTTTCCTGTGAAACTAAGAATTTTTTTGCAGATAAGTGGACTTACAGACAGAAGTAAAACCAAAACAAAAACAAATGTGTTAATTCCAATAAACATTTGACAAGTGATGTGGCAGTACCTGATAACATCTATTGCCTACAGTTACATGCTGAAGTCTTGCACACATTTAAGTGCTTCAGAACAGTGCTGAGCAAGCAAATAGAAAAGACAAAAAGAGGTTAGCACTATTTCCCATAGGCATTAAGAATGGTCTTAAAGAGAATGTAGTAGGATCCACTCTTGCCCTTGAAAGATAAGAAGAGCTGCTGAGAGGGAGTACCTCCCACATATTATTACTGAAAGTGTGAAGTGGAAATCTGAGGACTACAATTTAGATAACTGTCAAATCTGTTAGGTGGGGAAGACAAACACCTCCCTACTCCCAAAGCATATTCTAACTACTACTCGGTAATAAGCTTGTCCAGATGAAAATGGAAGATGCTGTGAATGCCTCCTTTTGCAGCTGCATCCCTATCTAAGACCACACACAAAACCTTGAAGCTTGCTTGAACCCTGGGCAGCCTTCCTGAGACCCCTTATTTGGGTATTAAGGGGTTGCAGGTTGAAGTGCAGGTGCAAAGGAAAGTTACAGCTCCTGCCTGCTTCCTAAAGGTCTGATTCTTGAGAGTGGCCAAGACTTGCCATCGGGGATTCACCTCTATTTCAAGCAGACTCGTGGAAGGCAGGAGAAAGAGATCTGATTTCTACAGGTTGGAAAGACCTGTCAAAACGGGAGCATTTGTTGACAGGCTTGGTCTATTAGATAAAAACAGGGATTGATGCCTTTGAGAAGCTCTTCAAAAGTCACTCTTGAAAGGCAGGAGTTAGATAGCTGATGCTAACATTTTTCCCTCTATTGTCAAGATATTGGCTGTTGTTACTCTTACTATGAAGCTCCTAGTGCTGCTAAACAGGTACCTGCAGAGATTCCTATAAACTTAGAGTTACAGATTATACCTAGAAGGCTGATGTCTAAAAGCCAGCATTTATTAAGATGATGATGTTTGGTTTCTTAAGGACTTTTTTTTTAATCTAGCCTGCAGGAGCTGAGGCTCTTTGAGAGATAAAGATATTTTGGCTTAAAAAGCAGTCCTTTCATCAAAACAATTCCCCAAGCCCCAAGATACATTTACTGAAAGAAAAATATAGCTACACGCAAAGCCAAATGCTTACAGAAATACAACACAATCCTTTTTTCTACATAGTAAATGACAGCTACTGAGGGAATGGCTACAGATGAAAAGAACAAACTAGCTTTCTTTTCAAAGCACCAAAGAGAAACACATGGAACAATGAAACTGTTGAGTAAACTCTGTCAAGATAAATATCATATATCTGAAAAGAAAAGTATCTTTAAAATCCGATTACTATAACTGGAAGAATTTCTGACATCTGTGTACTTCAATTATCAGTTGTTTTTGTCAGAATTGGAAGTCCAGAATTTTTCTGTTTAGTTTTGCTTCCCCATGCATCACTGAAATGTTACAAAGTTTTCAGTTCCAGCTGACTCTGAGGGTGGCTTTTGTTTTTCAAATTCAGCATGTCAGCTAACTATGCTTATTATATTACTAGTGTGTCAAAATAGCATTTAATATCAACATTTGGATCGATTATAAGCATTGATACTGACAAAGTTGTCAGAAGTGACCAACAATGTTAGGTGCTTTGCTTCTTGAATGCACAGGCACTGAGCTATTCTTTAATAACTTTGCAGAAAGTAAGAAAGGCCCCTCATATGACAGGGATCAGTGCAGGGCTCAGGCCAGGATCTCAGAAACAGTGGCACTCAGAGCCAGCAATACCTCTAGGAACTCTTGCTCATTATTTCTCATAAGTGAAGCTACTCAGCAGTGACCTTCAGGGATAACAGTTTTTAAAAGGAAGTGCTCCCCTCTCTAGGAGCACACAAGGCAATATGATGAGAAGGGAACTTCTGCTCTACAGTGAAGTTACATAGTTATTGCTAGTTTTCACTGTCTTCTTTTGGTTCACATTCTGGCTAGATAATGAAGCAACTGTCTGGGAGGGATTTTCAAATTCTTCAACTTCGATCAATGCAATCTTGTCCTGAGCAAGAGATAGAAAAATTTCTGCCAGTACTGTGTTATCCAGTGTGATCTGCAGAACATGCCCCATGTGCAAGCAGACCAGAGTTTTGTGACCACATCAATTTCTAAAAGCCACGTGAAACAGGGATGACATAACAGTGCAGCAAAGTGAAGTTCTTACCACAGGTTGTGTGGCTGTTTGAACACATTGCATATTCAGGATGTCACTTCACACATGAACTGCAGAGTAGCTTTCCACTCTGATAAAGCACTGCTTAATACTTTCCACACTCTACAGTTTTGGGTGGACTCTGAATATCAAGAACTGGAAATAGAAGACATAAGTAAAAGATTTTTATGCTCAGGTAGTTCCTCGGTCAAAATGTGCCTCTTGTACTTGCTGCATTATAGGCACAACTGGAAGACGAAACTCAACCGCAAACCTGTCATTTCCTGCACTACTTACAGCCACTTCATTTCAAGGTTTTGCCTGCATTTGGAGGGGCATTTCAAACCCAATTCAGAAGACACTCTAACCACAGATCTGGCCCCTCCTTGTCCTTCCAGGCTTGTCTGTGGTGACAATGATTGTAATCTTTGGCCCCTTTTTCCTCTTACAGCTATGGAGTTGCTGCTGTAGTCTGCGAATCTGTGTTTTTACCACATTAGCACATGCTGAAGTCTGTACTGAACCTACGCTTGCCCCAGTCTATAACTGGAGGAGCACAAGAAAAAGGCAATTTGGACACTCTCCAAGCCTGTTGCTGCAAAACTCAGATTGTATCACTGCCATGGATGCCATTAGCAGCCTGATTCTTCCTTACATTTCATTCCAGCAATACTGAGAAGAGTGGAAATAAGACCTTTAGGAATATTTGCAGATATATAACCCCATACAGCTTCCTTTATGAGCTGTCAGCAGATCTTCAGAGGTTGTTGTTCCTTTTTAAGTCTTGCAAAAGTGTTTTGGGGAGGGGAAAAAGGTCTGGTGCTGTTCCAGTCACAGGACCAAGGGTCCTTCTGCCCGTGCAGGGAACACAAACCAACCAATGGGAACGAGGCTGAGCAGGGGCAGAAGGACCCTTGGTCCGGTGACTGGAACAGTTCCTGGGCAGAGCCCCGGCCATGCGGCTGGAGAAATAAACATCTCTCCGAAGCAGCTACCAAGAATCTGTCTGTCCATATATATTTCCTTTCCACGGGACTCCTGGTTTGATATATGCGTGTTGCAGTATCCCCACTGCAACATGGTGCCTTCATAGAACATTTGTCAATATTATTTTTCTTTCAGTGAAACTGCTGTGTATGCTGAGTTTTGAATTTTCGATGTCTTGGCAGCAGTCTTGTGGTGCGGCTGATAGAAACAGACTTGCTCAGTTCTGTCACAACCTCAAAATCTGTTTGGCTCTAGCTTGATTGTTGCCAGTTTCGGGTGGGTTGGAATCATATGCTATCATTTCACTAAGAATGCTGCTTCAATTTCTTTGAGGGGGAAGCATAGGGTCTTCTTGGACCAAAGCCACAATTTATAAATCAATTAATCCTGCTGATGGTCTTAGTGATAAGGATGGACCACTGGTTATACTACATCCGCTTTGAAGTTTTGTGGGCAGCTGGAAAGAAAAAGACCTGCATGATGAATAAATCTTTTGGAGGAATGGAAAAATGAATCTCTGACTCTTTAACCACAAGTGGGAACTTTCTCCAGAGAGATCTGTAGCTATGAACCAGCATTCCCATATCTGATTAGGTAACTAAATGCAAGCAAATACTTGTACTATGAAAAAAGGAGCAACTGCCTTTCAGAGTTGCAATGATTGTTGACACTTAAAAGTGTGTTAAATCTTTTCCCTTTTAACAAATCCCATTTTTCTTGCTGCTATGACTAGAAATAAAGCGAATTGGAAGAGAAAGTATTAACACATCCAGAAGTTTTGGTGCTTTTATGATTTGAAATAAGCAGTGAAATATACCTTTTTCTTCCCTTACCTCTCAAAACACATGACTAGAGACAGTTCACAGCAGCAGAGACTAAGGACCAACATATATGCTCAGTGGACATGAGAGTCATTGGGTATTTTATGCTGAACCTTTGGTCAGCCCTTTTGTGCAAGATCACGTCTTGTTAATGATGACAGCATCAAATATCAAACTGTCAAATGTTCAGAGCTAAGACTGTTTGCAAATGCAAAGCCAGACAGCAAGGACCATACAGGCCCTACTCATTCATTCCTTAGAACCTGTATTGTGGATTGCAACTGGAGGAAAGAAATTTGGTTTAAGTGTGTTTTAAACCAGGTTTCAGCCAAACTGGATATTGCTGTGTGGCTGATCAGTGTAAAAAACATCCATCCAGATTAGAATGATGTTCATACAGAACTTTATGGCTTAAGTCCCTCAATTTATTTCTTGGGTAGAATGAAGTTTTAGAGGTTTTTTACACCAACACTATCCCAAAGTCATGTCTTAATGCCAACATGTATGTTTATACTGACATACAAGTTGTATTGTACCTAGGGTGGCTGACCGCAAAAGCAGAGAGGGATAGGACGCTGGACACCTAAGCTGCCTTGACAGCCAGTCGTAGGGAAGTGTTGGAAAATGATCCCAGTATTGTTGACAGTGGGTGAGCCCATACTGAAGCCACTCAAAGGATGTCATAAATGCATTGGTGGTCACCATGCTGTTACTCTCCCCAGTGCTGGGAGCTTCCTCAGGACAGAGCCATTGTTATACAGGTGGGGGATACCTCTGTGACTGACTTTGATACAGTGGGCATGTGTTGCATGCTAACTTGCATGAGTGACCCAGCCTCTTTTTTCTCCTGTCAGCAGAGACAGAAGAAACCCACTGATAAGAGCTAATCATACCCCTGACATAGCAGTAACCTATCAATTTAAGTATTTTCAGTATCTATACCTGTTTCTAAATGACAAATAACAATCACTGTCCTCATTATCAGGTCAGCATCACTCCACCTCCACCACCTCTTGCAAAATATGGGTGTAGAATAACATGGGCTTGTCATAGTTGCATATAATTCCATTTCAAGTTTTGCACTCACACAGCATACAACAATGGCATTTTTTAGACACCCATTTTTGTCCCATATACAGCTTTGCTTCATTTCTTCCTCTCAGCATTCAACCATTGCAACCATAAATGAACCTAAGTAAAAAAGTAGAGATTTTGCTAATTTGCTTTCTTTCCCTGAAGATATTTGTCTCCTGAAGACAGAGTGAAATTTTTCATTGTTTTAAACAGAGAACAAGATTATTTCCTCACTACGTCACTGAGTTGTCAGAAATTAATGGAAATATGATTTCAAGTATAGCATAGGTAGACAATGACTCTCCAAAAAACATTTTGCTTCTAAGCCTCATTTCCTTTTCATTTTCAGGTCAAATGATTCCTTAGCAGGGAATATGAAATGGAGAATGATCAGGCACTTTAAACAGAAAGGGTCAAACCTAAGTATAGTAGACAATCTTCTCTTGTAATAATATGTTCTTGACCTTGCTGTCACAGTACAGAACTGCAGTACTATGAAAATATCAACACTTCCCAGTCAGTAGGATATTGAAGCTGTCCCTAGAGCAAGTGACATTGGCTTCCTCAGGATATGTACATCTCAGGCAGTGGCAGTGGAAGTCTCGATGAAGCAGGGCAGTTGGTGAGTGCACCATGCACTTGCTACTGGTGGGTCCAGATAGTCATCTGCTCCTCCTTCAGCCTCACCTTCTGTTTTCAGTCAAGCGTATCTGCCCCTCTTCCTGTACAAATAAGTTTGTGTTCCAGACAAGCATCCTTGTACACAGGGACAGAGATGACTGTAGAGAGCTCCCCACCACTGCCAGCATAGACATTGCACAGGGCTAGGGGACACAAGAGGGCTTAGGCTATGGCAGCATTTAGGGTGGAACAGGACACGTGGCTACTACCAGGAGAACATATAGGTCTCACAGAACCCCTCAGATAAATTGCTTCTGATTCTCTCAACAGCTGTAAATCTCAGCTGGCTCAGGGTGGACCCTGCACACATCAGAGCCATTATCCTTCACCTCTCACCAAGTTGCCAAGATCTGGAGCTGTGCTGTAACAAAACACATAATTCAGGGACAAATTTAGCCCTTTTCTTGAGTAATTCACCCTTTTCTGAGCAAATCCTATATATGTGGGGTTTTGAAAGCTTATTAGTCCTGTTGGCAGGATTTCAGATCCACTGTCTCACTTAACCGAGTTCAGTCCCTTTGTATCTGAATATATGGCAGAACTGGAAGCCTTGGAAAAATTATTCCCAAGTTCTTGATGAGCATCAAGAAAATACACAGAGAGAAAGGGCTTCTCCACTGGTATAAACCCCACTGTATGTGTAAATTGACTGTCATACTTATGTAAGAATGTATTAGGGGATATCACTTCATCACGAAAATTAATTGGAGGATTGGAAACTAAAGCCTATTCCAGATTCTTTGAACTGAGATTTGAGTTTGAACAAATCTTCAAACTCTTTGTTATTTAGATTTTCCTCTGTAAAATTGAGATAATTAATCCTTTGGCTCAGTACTTCAAGATGCCACATATTATCAATTTTCTCTGGCTCATGGAAGGCATACATCACTGCATGAGCAGTCACTGCTTTAATTTCTTGCCACATATAGAAAAATACAGAACAAAACAATATTGCATCTAGTTTTCTCTACTAGTGCCCAGGACAGAGTGAGGATATAGTCTAGAAGGCATTGTGATAGTTAAACTGTAGTCTTTCGGTTGACCTCCTTAAGTCTACATAAAAAAGGGAAAATGGCAATAAATCCCATTTTTTTGATAGTCTAGACATGTTTTCTGTTTCTATTACACCTTATTTTGGAAAACACAACCAATGTTAATTAAAGGTTGGGGGTTTTTTTATGAACTTGATTTAGGATATAGGTACGTGTTACTGTGAGTCAACTGGAAGGACTCAAATTTATAGCTCTGTTTGCTAGTTTGTAGGAACTGTGCGTGTTTTTTCCTTGTGTCAAATGCAAGATTGTTTAACCCTGGATGAGAGGGCCATGATGACTCCATTAAAAATGAATTTGAGAGGCAACTTGACTGTGGCCTACAAATATCTCCCTGGTGAAGCAGCTACTTGTAACACAAAGCTCTTCAAAGAAAAGATATAAAAGCAAGACTGGAAGATCAAGCAAAAGCAATCAATAGGAAAAAAAGTGAAAAAAATGTTGAACAAATAACTCATATAAGGAAAGGTGGATTTTACATCGCTGGAAATCCTGAAGTCCAAATCAGACATTAAATGCCAGAGGTGAGGGGGGTGAGGTAGCAATAAATATGGCAAAATTCCATAGCCACATTATGCAGAATATTAGGCAAGATCCTTGTATCGTCTACTTCCAAATCTACAGCCATGTACCTGAATTTCCTCTCCATTCAGCATTGTCTGGTCTCAAGATTCCTATTCAGTCCCATGGAACAAAACACAGATGTGAATCTGAACCCAAATTCAAACTCTTTCAAAATCTGAGGCTAGAAACCTTGTATCTCATATTCTGCCTTTAATGAATTTTTAAACTAAAAGAGAAAAATGTAGCTCTAAAAAAATGTTCCATTCAATGCTCTCTTACTTCCACCACTTGACATAAATAAAGCCATTGGCTGCTTTATAATGATCAATCCAAATAACATTTATATGCGTTGTTTGGATTTGTGTAGTTCTACTGTAGAAAAAGCACTGGTGAAATTTCATGTAAGTATAGGTATGGGATTTTCACTTCTGCTTGTTCCATGACTTTGTTTTGTGAGGAGGAAGGATTCCTTCACTAACTGAACAGGTGATGTAGCTACAGCATGCTGTACATTCATAATGAATTGCTGTTTGACGCATTTACACTGCACTGCAGGTTTGCAGTTTCATTGTCCCTGGGACCCTGTCCTGTGAACCACAACACAGTCCCCCCTCCTGTTACACCAACCAGTCCCATTCAAACTGATCTGGTTCCCAACATCATCAAATACAGCTCTGGTGTACGCTGTTGAAGGCAATGAATCATAAAAGCTCTGATTCACAGAATGTTCAGTCATGTCCCTGAGCTTGGCTTTAGGCTGGGATAAGGTCTTTGGTTCAAATACACAGTTAACCCAGTGCCAAATACAGTTAGCCCAGTATGTCCTTCTGCAGAAAAATGCATCTTCTGTCCCCTGGCAATGGTGAAGCAACCTCTGGAAGAGGGTTATGTCGTTATGTTTTTGCAGGTTAGATGTGAGCTACTCCAAATAGCTTGAACCTGAACAGATTAGCAGCAAGTTTTACAATATCTTATGCATCTAGTTATGCTATTAGATCTTCGTGCTCTGCTTTAACTTAGTTTTTAGTCCACCAATAATATGTTTCTCCCTTCCCTGATAATCTTAACTGAACAAAACATTGCCACAAATAATAAGGTTTCTCAAAACGTCGAGGCAAAAGCCTGATATTTATTGAAAATTAAAGTTGCTATCTGAATGTAAGATTGCTTTAATGAAAGGAGGACATATTTTCCAATAATTAACAGCACCACCGAGTGCTTTTTTGTTATTTAGCAAGATATGGCAGGAAATTATTTGAATAAATCAGTAACACAGTTGAAGAACATTATTGTTTTCAGTCTTGGTGATTCTTCATGGAAGAGCATCCTTCAGATCCCACTGGCGTATCTATATTGTGGCTGTCCCACAGACAAAAATAAATGTATTTTGCTAAGATAGAAAACCCTCTTCTCCTGAGAGATAAATAAAGACACCTCTGCCTTTGCTGCTCTGTGTTTATGGTAGTAATAGCCCGGGGAGCTGTGCCTGAAGCTATGAGCGCCTGCAGCTCGCTGTACCCAGGACTGGCACCCTTTGCAGAGATGGTGTCCAAGGATGCAGAGTATTGTGTGGAGCAACACAGAGCTTGGAGAAACAGCATTGCAGCACATGAAATGGCTTTCTCTCACCTTGCAGCTCACTTAGTTATGGCCTTAAATTATGGCCCTGTGATGCAGCACAATCAAACCCAGTCCAAGTCATGGTTGGTTTATGGAAATCTGCACCACTGCTTTTTCCACCCATGGGAAGAACTTAGACTTTTCACAATTTTTAGAACAGCTATGTAAACCTCTGAATATTCTTTCACAGGAAGGTTGGGAGAACCTGCCAGTAAGAAGCTACAGGAGCCATGTGCTGGTCTAGGCAACCTCAGATTCCAGACTCACCTGGGGTTCTTGCTTTGGACACCAGCATGGGGACATCCAGTCTATTCTCATTTCAGAAGCTGCAGATGACTGTGGTCACCAGCAGTGGTGACAGCCCTCCCTGGGCACTAGGCCTGGTGATGGTGGTCTTGGCAGATGTTTTGGACCTTTACTCAGGTAACACCACTGAGACTTCAGGAGTGCTGAAGTCGTCATGTCAAGAGAAGTATGGATGGCTCCCATTCATTTCAATGGGTAACTGGCTGTTATGACTGATTGTAGAAATTTCAGCCACCAACTTTATGAATGTTTTAACTTTAGGTGAGTGTTTCACAAACACACAGAGCTAATGCATGCTTGGCCCTGTCACTTTCTGATGTTTTCGCCATTGGAAGAGATTGTCTACAGGAATTAAGCTGTAAATCAGAATATGTTAACTGTCATAAAGGATTCAGTGACTTATTTGTACAATTGATAACCTCAAGCAAAACCAGGATATTCATTGTCACCCCACTGGCAAAAATATGCTGGATTCCCAGGCTATGTCTTTCTGAATAAGGTAGATCCTCTACAGGACTCCAGAAAACAGCAGTGAAAGCAGACAGTTTAATAAATGAGTATCATTTTGTATCTATGAGCAACATCTTTTCTTTCTAATACAAAGTGGCTGTGGTATTTAGTCTAGATAATATATTCTGCTTCCGCTGTTGGTATTGATGTCCTTTCAAGTGAACAGAATATGCAGCCAATAATGAGCTCTTGCTGTTAAGATGTTCAGCAATGAAATAATTAACAAAGTTGATGTGTAAATTAGGCTTCAGAGTTGAAACTGCCTTTGTAAACCACATTTCTCTGGCTCTTGGTTCAGCAGAGCAGGTGGGAACTGGCTGAAAGCTAAACAGCAGCAATCCCTCTACAAGCACATGCATTAGAGTCACAGGTCACTTCTAGACCAGAAGTGCTACCTGCCTTGCTAACATTGTTTTGAGAGAATAACATGTCTTCTTTAAACCATCTTCTTTCCCATTTTTCAGTGCTCTCCACCCCTGATACCTTGCTGTGTGCAGTGAAGGAATGTGAACCCCACACCACAGCAAAGGAGGAAGCAATTTCCCCAGGTCTCAGCTCCTTTGGGGCTCCTGCAACCACAGAATCATAGGGTAGTTTGGGCAGGAAGAGACCTTAAAATCATTTAGTTCCAACTCCCCTGTGATGGGGAGGGACACCTTCCACTAGACCAGGTTGCTTGGGGCCCTATCCAGCCTGGTCTCGAACACTTCCAGGAATGGGGCATCCACAACTTCTCTGGGCAACCTGTTCCAGTGTCTCAACACACCCACAGTAAAGAATTTGTTGCTAATATCCAATGTAAACCTACCCTCTTCCAGTTTAAAGCCATTTCCCCTTGTCCTGTCAGTACACGCACTGGTAAAAAGTCCCTCTCCAGTCTTCCTGTTGGCCCCCTTTATCTACTGAAAGCTTCTATAAGATTTCCTCAAAGCTTTCTCTTCTCCAGACTGAACAGCTCAACTCTGTCTAGCCACAGAGACACTTGCATGAATGTCTGGATGCCCTTAACCTTTCCCATATTGGATGCCATGGGAAAGATGAGCTTTTTCAGAGTATCTCATGAAGTATTTGAATTTCAACAGCCTTTCCCATTCCTTGTCCCACACCAAGAATGGGTAGCTAGTCTGCCTACCTTGTCTCTTTCCCAGTCTTTCTTTTAGGGGTGGTCTCCAGGCTGAGGACACAACAAGACGCATTACAGCTGAAGAGAACTGTGTGCCTAGGTCAAAACGAGCAGAGAAGGAAGTGATGCAGTTGCTATTTTATTAAACATTTATAAAGGCTGCCATCCTTTTACTTTCTAAAACAAGAAAAAGCAGGATCATGCAATTAATGGCATGTTTGCCCAAGATATACAAAGCACTGAATGTTAGCCAAAATCGGTACAAGTTAAGTGTTGCTTGCACTGACATATGAACTTCTGACTTCTGCTTCCCTTTATCTTCTTCCAGTGACACTGAGATAGGAGAAAACTCAAAACATAGTCTAGTGCTGTTAAACTCTGCTTCAGAGAAAGAGCCTCCAACATGGTTTACCCCTTGCAGATCAAAGGATGTAGTGTTCCACAGCTGATTCCTAGGACAAGGCTTAGTGGGAGCAGTCCCTCTCACCTGGGCAGTTGGTCTTTCACGGTCACATTATTGGAGTACAAGAAATGTGGGAAGGGAAAAGTTCTGCTTTGTGGTATGAAAAATGTGCTGGTTAATATACTGAGTCACTAGTGTATGGATATTATTTTAAAGTATTTGATCTGCTGAGGTCTTATCTGCTGTGGCTTATGTGTACTCAGCTAGCACAAAGACTTGGCCACTTGCATTAAATTTCTTGTCTCTTTTCCCCTCACTGAACTTTAAGCTTGGGCAATGTCAGCTAGGAAACAGACTTAATCCAGCATTTTACAAGCACCGTGGTAAGGATTTGACTGCCAAAAATGAAAAAAAACTTCTTCAGTGCAACTGTTATAGATTTGAACGACTGAATTGGTAGTATGTAAACATAATCCAGGAAAACATACAAAAGAAACATTCTGCATACATTAACAAGTGGGCTCTTCTTAAGGAGGCCTCAGGTTTTAAGAACCTCAATTGAAATGGAAGCACAGACATAAAAATGGAAGGTGTGACTGAAGTGCCGCTGTACATACAGATAATTGTGAAGAAATTAAAGGAGAAAAAAAGTAAATTACAAAATTATTGAAATGGATGTAACTGTTAGCAATATAATATACAATTAAAGTGGGCACATTTAGTGCTAAAGGAGTTCCACAAGCTATTTCAAACTAGGTTTCCTACCCATTTGTGTCACTTCTGTACCTGGTGTTCTCGGGGTTTCACTAATTTAATTCTTTTACCTTCCATCCCTGCCATGGAATACAGAAATGTTACTGGCTGTGGCCCTGCGGATTGGCAAACTCTGGAGTGCAGTCAGGTTGTTGTCAGCTCTGTGACTTCCTGGCATTAACCTGTGATGAGACACACAAGGGTGATGCTGCTGCAGTGTCAGTGTCTGCTGTGAACCTTCCTTCTGTCAGCAGGTACAAATGCCTTCACTCTCACCCAGTGCCGCTCCTGGTTGATGGACACACTGCTGATCCAGGTCCCTTGATAAAAGCCCCAACTGCCTTTGCTTGCACATGCAGGACACTGTGTGTGCATGAGGTGAGGGAGAGATGTGCATGATCCTCCAGGGGGTCATTGGTCTTAGTGCACTGTTCCTCTTCTGCTCTGCTCCTCTTTAGTACCTGTTTAGCACAAATTTGCTTCCTTGGGAGTCTTTCCATGTGGCCCGTCTGTACAACTTCCCAGATTTTATCTTTGCAAACTGTGATAGTAATGCCTCTCATCTCATGGCAGGGTAGCCAAGAGTTTCCACTTTTACTGGACTCCATTAAGTAACAGAGTTCAGGGTTCGCAGCATCCGAAATCTGAATTGTATTTCTCATGGACATTGTGGACACGACACTTCTGTCTCTGACACAGTGGCTTTGGCATTTATATTGTTTTGTACATACATAAAGATGTGCTTTTCTGTAAATGCAGATCCATGTGCTTTCTCTTAAATGCTTTTCCCTGTGTTTTCTGAGCTTGCATTTTTCTGGGCATTATCACAGTTCTGCCTGGAATGCATCAAAGTTTCTCTCCTTCTCTCCCTTCATCCTACACTTACTTTCTATTTCTGTGCTGCTTCTTTCCCACAGTCCCTCTGGTTCTTTAATCAAGGAGTTTTACAGTAGCCAGAACAGTGGTTGTCCTGAATGCCATTTTCTTCCATATTATTTGTCATGTGCTTATTCTTATGAAATAAGGTAATCAGAAATATGCAATCAGAAAAGTGAGCCACTTTTTAAATGTTTTGCAATCCTGTGCATCCTCCAGACAGCTTCACACCTGTCTAGAGTGTGTGTAATGGGAGGGAAGTGCCATTTGAGTTGTGACTCTTTGTGATGAAAGTATTTCTAAAACTAACACTACAAAGAACAGGACAGTTGAAAACACTACATGAGCGACCCACCAGAGTTCCAGACCCACACTGACAAACTCCTTAAACAATCAGGACTGCAGACTTTGAGAAAAGTGCATTTCTATGAAGAAATGTTTAAGTTTTGATGCTAACAAGAAAATTTCTCCTGTTTTTGGACACCAGAACTCTACCAAAAGCCAAAATTCCAGTGGGAGTTCTTCACCTTGTTCTTCTGCAGCACCTTAATTGCTGTTTGACTGCTGCTTCCCATGCTAATGCTGGATGCAGCGTTTCAGTAGGATGGAGAGCCTGGAAAGTACTTTGGGATAGATAGGGTTAGCAAAGGTGTAATCCTGCTGACTGACTTCACCCTCCCACTCAGTTTATCACCCCGAAACAGCACCACTGAGGCCAGAGTTTTTATCAAAGTGGTGTCAGAGGACAGTCACACCCCTAGTTCTCAAAATTCTTGCCTAGCTCTGATTCAAACCTCATGTGTGAGTAAGAGAGGTCTAGAGGGCAAGAAGTTAGATGTACTGCAATAGCAGGGATGAGGATGAAGTGTTAATCAGGAAGGGAAACATGCGTCTGTAGCTTCCACATTGGAGATATCTCAAGGATATGTGAAAGGATTATACCTGTGCACCCCCTACACCAAATCCCACCTCTGTTAAGGTTGTCCCTGCTGTGAATGAAAGCAGGCAAGGTTGCTCTCTACAAATAGTTCCATACCAGGAGACAGACCCTCTGGGTCCCTGTCCACCATTTCCTTTCCCTTCCCCTACCTCTGCAGGGCCAAGGCAGAAGAATGGGGCTGGACCATCTGGTCTGTGGTATAAAATCAAGACACATACTTTAAATGGAAAAATGCAATTCAAAATACAGTGACTCACAGGGCCCTTTTCTTTTCTGAAAGATCGCAGTACCTCACACCTCGTAAGTTTGCCCCTGATTATAGAAACAGCTGGAGAGGGGCCTTGCACTGTTGCCTGAAATATGCACTTTGGATGGAAAATAATTTTGGTCTTAAGTGTTGTAAAGCAAAACCCACCTCAATAGGAAGCTCTCATGACCTGATGTTTTCCTTCTGTGTTTTTCAGATGAAGGAGACCCAGAGCAAAGGAGATTTGCTGCCCAAGCCGGAGCCCAGGACCCTCTGGGGTGGGGAGGACACAGGTATGGGTGGTGTGCTGCAGGGCGGGCAGTGGGGCTGAGCAGGCAGCGTGCTCTGCTTCTGATGCGCCTTTATTCTGGGCTGAAGTGCTTTGTCTCCAAGCCAAGCCTAATTGAAGGATGTTTTTCATGTCAAAGTGAGACGCAGGCTCTCACCCGCGGAGTGTTTGCTGGGCGAAAACAACAACAACCGCACTTGCATGCATGGCCGCAGTGCACAATGTGCAGCACAAAGGCTCCAGAGGAATTATGCCACGGCATAATGAGGAGAAACAACAGAATTCTAGCAGATCTGTTTAATAAGCTGTCAGACACGTTTCAGCATTGACCTGCTGTGTGAGCAGAGCTCTTGTTAGCTACAGCTAGAGTCCTGTGAATGCATCTGAGGGCAAAAGTGGCCACTCAGTGACCCCTGGTCTGTATGCAGGAGAACTAAGCTGTGCACAAAGAGGAGCCTCAGTAGTTTTGGCACAGATAGATTAAATTGAATATGTTGAGCTCACATGCATTCTTCTTACTCCCTCTCCTTTTTATCTTGGAGTTTTGTTTTTTAGAGGGATGTGGATTTTTTTTTGTGTGCTTTGTTTGTCTTTGTTTCCCTTTGCCTAATAATAAGCTTAGATATTATTTACAAATGAAAAGTATACCAGATTAACTTGGATTGTTGGTATTGTGGTTAGATGACATGTCAGAACTACATTTAAACCAAGAAAAAACTACCCCTAAAAATGCTGTGACGGCTCAGTGCAAATGTCCCAGTAAACATAAACTGCTCCTAACATGACAGTAGATGTCTGATCCTGAGGCAGACTTCACTTGGATGTTTGGGTGATTTTTTTTCCTGCTTTCTTTGCCATTTTTGCAACTGCCCCCCTGGGAAAAATCCCAGAAGCCTCTGTCCCCATTAGGAGGAAATCTTTCACTTCCTTGCTTTGATTTCGAATACTTAATGGTCTTGGTTAATTCCCCTGACCTATAACCAGTCTTGGCTTCTATGCATAGACATTAAATCCTGATCTAGATGATAAACTTTTATGAAACAAGTTTAGAAATACATTCAATTAGCTTAATATGCTCACTCAGTCATGAGATCTCACGGTAGCGTGTGAATGCTGCAAATTCCTAAGCAGTGGTAGCTATAGCTATAACAAATTCTTTAAAAAAAAAATATGGTAGTCCACACAGGGAAGCTGATTTAACTCATTTGAGTGGTGTTTTCTTCTGCCTGAAGTGCACTAGGCCAGTGATTACCCCGCTACGAGCTATGTGTGCAGTGGGAGGGCTCTCAATGTCCTTTTGCTCGCTCCTGCACTCTCTTCACTACCAAGTTATTGTCTTCTCAGTTAAGTCCACAGCTGGCTACATGTGAAACCCCATCTGGGAAATGACCCAGTTAAAAATACAGTATTTAGGGATCACTTCTTGGCAGTGGTGATGAGATGGGGATGCTAGCTGTTCTTTTCTTACCCATGTTAATTGGGTATCCAGGCTAATTTCAGTTAAAGCAGAAAAAGTCCTCACGGCTTGCTAATCTGGGACCTCGTCCCAGAGCAGTTGAAGTTTAAGGGCTGTTCTGCCAGGGCACAACTGCCAAATGTAAAGATTACAATTTCATGCCCATGGCATTTCTCAGTTTAATGAAACATCAGCTTTTTTTCTACTTTTCCCTTATCTTTTCCAACAAAGCCCTATTTCCTGACACAAAAGCTAGCTCGATTAAAAATGTGATGAAGGTACTTTAAAGGCACAGCTTGAAATTCAGCTTTGCAACTTACAGAAGAGAATTATTTTACATTTGATTTTTCTTTTAATGCATTCATTTATACACTACAACATGGTAGCAGATCAAAGGTCTAATAAAGCTTAATTGCAGTTAATATACATGTCTCTCTATGTGTCATACTGAACTTGCACTAAAAAAGAAATGTAACAGTCTGGATTGAAGGCATGAGAAGTCCTTCCAGATTTCCCTGCAGGTCAACCTTGAGCCACTGGTGTCAGGCAGGAAACAGAACTCCATGGTGACTCAGATGCTGCAATTTGCAAGGTCTGTGATGACTTCACATTCTAAATTTTTTGTAAAAATTGTGCTTCCAGTACCTGTAGCTCTGAAGAATTTTTCTCAAATAAAAACCAAAACCATTGTTTCACCTGAATTCAGACCTCTGCAAAGGGGGTGGTGCTGTCACAGTTGTCACTGGTTTTTGTGACAAAGAACAGACACCATTCTTCTGACTTATAGGAGAACTGGTTGAAGAGGAGTAGAATCAGTCCCTACCTGTGTCATTTTCTCTCCCTTGACTATGAAGGAAGGCTGGATGAGCTGGGTTTAACTTATTCTTGGAGATATTCAGTGGCAGGGAATCCTTGATGTCCATTTTTCTGGACAGCCCATTCATAACACAGAACTAAGTACTTGTGGGGTTTAATACTTTTTTTTTTTTTAAATTTGCATCTTTTTCTGTTGATTTATAAGTCTGGCACCCGACCTACTATACCATATGGTGAAGGAGGTCAGCACCAAATTGGCCAAACCAGAACTCTGGATGATTTCTTCCCGAGTGTGGCATTAGATGAGGTTTCCAGAGGATCTGCTACATTGCTGCAGTTATGGAGGATGAAGGTAAGGGAGGGCAAGAGGATGAAAAAAACACCAGTGGAGAAAATAGCAGAGTGATGAGGAGGTACTATATCCAGATCTGACCTTTTCTCTTGCCCTAACATTTCCTTCACAGTATCCCTTCCAGACAGTATCTAAACTGTGGTTTTATTATGTTTGAGGTCCTGTTTCCCCAGCAGGGATCACATTTTGGCAAGACCTTAGAGGAGAGCACCATATGTTTGAAAAGCAGTACAGGGGCCATCATCTACAAGCTTTTTGTGTGTTATGCACACAGCTAAGCAATAAATAACACAAATGCATGGGTTGTTGCAAGATTATTAGGGTGAAGTTCTAGGAAAATGTGTCACAGAAGAGGAGTATCAGGAGTTTCCTGGTTGTTCATTTCTATTGATTGACTCCTGCCCAAGGAGAACTATTGCTCTGAATTTTATAGACATTGAAATAAACAAATTTAAAAGGTCATATTGAATGAGGATCCCATAGGAAAAGTTGCTATAATTTTCTGGGTTTTTTTGATGCTGCTTGTAAAAGTGACCTTGACAGTGGGCATGTGCTTATGTTGCTTCCTTACAAGGAAAAAATACAATTTTTTTTTCTTTTGTCGTGGTGGTCCAAGGTTTCTCTGTGTTATATTTTTCTGCAATACATTTTGCAAAGAAATCTGTGTGACTGCACTTCTCAACGGGTGAGGTTTGTCCAGGAAAGAGGAACCCTAACCAAGGCAGAATATAATGTAGCAGCATGATGGAATCCATCAGCCCTTACCACCACACAGCACGAATGGATCCCGTAACAGAACAAGCTGACTGCGGAGACTTTTAATTCTTTTCGCACCAGTGCAAGTGCTCTGAGGTGTTTCAGAAGAGAGAAGGGCTAACTAAGGCTTGCTAAGCACTAGCCCCTAATTACCTTTCAAGGCCCTAGGTAGAGAGCAGGGTGTCCCTAGACTGATTGCCTTAGGAAAGAGTTGAAAGCTTCTTCAAGGACACCTTCTGCTTCTTCAGCTCCTGCACAGGAGACAAGAGACTTCTGTTCGTGTGGAGAAGAAACTATGTTTCAAACTTTTCCATGTAAACAGTAGCAATGACTGATGTCAAAGACTGAAAACCTCGGAAATCTTCCCACTTCTCAGGAATTTGTGGACTAAGGGGTGTGATCTCAGTCGCTGGCATAGATTCATTTTAAATTATGTCAACAGTCACAATGCTCTTTGATATCCTCTGTAGTCTCAAGTAGATACTTATATATGCTTTGTCACTGTACTTCTCAGAAGGCAATTTGTGAATCAGTTCAGTGGTGAGGGAAATGAATTAAAAACCTTTTATTATAATCAGAATATAATATATTTGAGGAAAATTGCTTAGTTTACCTGAGATATGTTATCATTTTCATTTAGTCTATCACATCATTCAAACAGTATTGTCTTGAAATAATTACTGAAGAAGACAAGCTCTTGTCTGTGTAAAACACAGCAGCATAAACTCATTTACTGCAAATTAAAACAGATGGAAAATTGCTGTTGCTTTTAATGTGGCTGGACAAAAAATAAGATTGCAAGTATGTTAAAAGAGAATGCAAGACTGTGGCTTACGACCTGTCCTAAACAAAGTA
Organism: Coloeus monedula; assembly: GCF_965178545.1. Taxonomy (NCBI): domain Eukaryota; kingdom Metazoa; phylum Chordata; class Aves; order Passeriformes; family Corvidae; genus Coloeus; species Coloeus monedula. Next base: position 62,893,596 of record NC_138782.1, read on the forward strand.
TTTAATCATCCCAGTAAAAAAAAGTGAATGTATTCATGCCAAAGAATTGGAAACTTTAAAACACAGCCCTGTAAAAAGCATTGGATGCCTGTAGACAGCCCCAGGAAAAACAAAAATTGAACAAAGATCTCATTAGAGTAACTCAGAGAAAAGACATAAATACTGAAACAACAAATAAAGAATGTCCATTCTAGAGGCACACATATACATCAGTGCATGGATGTGAATCATCCCGCTAAAACTAAAAATGAAATGTCTACCTAAAAATAAAAACCCATGTCTGCACTGGTTTGTAAAACTGAGAGTGTACATTCTAATACAGGATGACCTACGTGGCCTGGGCTCTATAGATACCCTTCAAGCTCCAGAGCAGCCTGGATGGGGGATAGAGATACTTCTCCATGCACACAAGCTTTTTTCTCCTAGGTCTATTACTACATAACAGATGTGTCAGAATCCCAACACAGTTTTAACAACAGAAAGTACAGGTTCTGCTCTGCTGGGCATGTTTCCTGGGCTCTCAGCATTGTGCTCTGCCTGCACATCTTCTAGCACTTCCACAAATGTAGGCTTTTGAAAGGGAGGAAAAACCAATGGGACAATACCTGCATGAGATGTATCCCATTTAAAGCAAGAGTTAGAGGTATTCTACTTATGCCAGAATTACCTTAGCTGTTCAAGTTGCTTTATATGATCCTTCACTTAAAAAAAAGAAAAAAAAAATATTATTTTGCTCTTCCCATTCAGGAGGGATTGGCTAACTGAGGGAAGCACAGAGAACTCTTCACTAAGTGTTTTGAGGGGATAAATACATGTTTGTGGTGTTACAGTGCTATTTAGAGGGGCCCTGTGGATCACCCATCCCACTCCAAGGCCAGACTATGATCGGTGCTGGAGCAGGTCAGTGTGGCTTTTGTCTGATCAAGGCTTGGAAACCTCCAGGGACAGGGTTTCCTCCAGCTCTCAAAGCAGCCTGTACCCAGGCTGCACTATGCTCCAGTATTGCATTTTGTTTCCTAGTGGCCAAGCTGAACACTCATCTTGCTGCTGTTCCCTCCTCTTCTTGCACCTTCTGTCACCACTGGGAACAGTTTGGTTCTGGGGTCATCATAGCTGTTGATCATGAAGTCATAGGCTGCTGTTCAACTGCCTTTGGCCTCCTCCTCATCAGATTATACAAGCTCAGCTCTTCAGCCTCTCCTCAGTGGTATGGTGCACTAGAACCCTGATCAACCCAGTAGCCCTCCACTCTGGCTCCCTCCAGTTTCTTAATGTCCATCTCTAAGTGGGTGGCCAAAACTCTCCCGTTTTCCACATCCTATTTGACTTCGCCCTATGAGATAAAACCATGAGAAATGATCTCTTTTACTTGAAATAATTTTGAAGATGACTTTGAAATCATGATGTTCCACTGAAGGTGACTATAGCTGACGATGTTGCTTTCAGAGTACTGGCTTCAACGTGATGCAGCTAGGAAGAAAGAAAGGCCTGAGAGAGCACTGGTTTGTGTGCTTCATTTCATCTGTAGAAGGAGAAATGAAGAAGCAGATTAAGGCAAAAAGATTACTCCAAGGAGTAGTGGAAAGGTTGGAAAGAAGACAGAGGGAAAAACAAGGCTGAAAAAGAATACATGACAAAGACCAGGGGAGCAGTGCAGGAAATTACACCATGACATTTTTGCTACACTGTGATACAGGACAAATGTAGACTAATATGATCTACTTAGCAAAGGGGGATGGGTCAAGTTTGAAATCATTTAAGCTAAGAAGTTTCATTCTCCAGAGAGGGGAAAGCCAATGGCAAAACGAGTCCTCCAAATAATTGTCCCACTCTACATCATTGAGCATGTTGCTCAGGAGCTTTATGATGACAGCCCTTGAAATATATCTTTCATTTATTTCAGTCCCTTTATAACTCTGCAGGAGAATTGCATTTCTGTTCTGGAGTAGAAGGTCCAAAATATCCTCTGTTAGGGATTTTGTCTCAGCTTTCTGTGCTGCTCACTTGCACCAGCATACCCAAGCTCCCCTCTCTGCCTCTCAGCTGACTGAGGAATGACTTAGTAAGGGGAATCAAATCTGGAATTTTAATTGGCCCTTCTGGAAATGCTATTTGAAGTCTTCCAAAACAATGAACAAATTGTCCATACAAGGACTTCCTTTAAAAATTACTTCATTGCATTGAGGGAGTACACTACCCTCCCACAACCCTGCAAACTTCTGATTAACAGCAACTTGCTCAAGAGAAAATGAATAAGCAGAACTTCACTTTACACAAGAAGAACTGTCACATTTTTGGAATTCTTCTCTTGGTTCTGGAAAAAATAATCACGTGACAAAACCAAAGGAGTGAACAGCCCTGACATCACAAGGGCTGGCAGTGTACTTCAGACCAGACAATGTTTATGGAAAGATGAGGGCTAAATTTCTATCCTGTCAAATCTGTGAATGGTAAAGAAGTGCCTTGGCAGGCAGGATCAGAAAGGGCTTTCATTGTGTTCGCACCTTGCTGCCGTGCCTATTTCCCTGGAGTTTTTGTAGCACAGACGTATTCCAGAGTTTTTGGAGGTAAAAGAAACTCCTCTCAGAAAATACAGCCTGGAAAATAGCCTTCTCTTTTTATAGAAGTCAGAGCATTGTTTGTGATTCTTGCAGCCAAGAATGGCTCTACAACACTGCTATTTCCGTGGGATGTTGTGTTTGTGCGACCTACCTTCAGCTGTTGTGCCGTGTTGCTATGTGCAAAGGCTGACAGCTGGTGTGTTTCTCTCCAAATTAGTGCCTGCCTTTCACTCTGGAGTGAAGTAATATCTAAATGCAGGGCCAGATTACAGTTCTCTATGGAAATGCCCCCAAAACAAGTGAAAATACTACCAAAACACATGCTTTGTACCCATTTCCTGATCAGTCACACGATACTTCCTCTTTCTATATGGAGTTCCCCACACACTCCTACACCAGTTCCCTTTTTTTTTTTTTTTCTTTTCTTAGCAGTCTAAACATTTCGTGTTGTGAAAAGAATTCAGCATCTCAGCAGTTCTGCATTTCTTGTAAGCTGGCCCCACAGAAGTGTCAGGATGCTGAGCCATGCTCGTGGATGATGGCATATAGCCTGGAAGCATGTTTTTGTTCCAGTGGAGCCAGTTCAGAGTAAAATGTGATTTTGGAATCTATTTTAAGATTTTCTGTGAAAATGACAGTGTCTTACGAAACAGAATTTTTTACAAGTCGATAGCTGTAATATACTGATAAAATAGTTTTTAACCAGTTTAGCATTCTTAAATTGCTTAAAGAGAATTTGAATTGCCTCTTTGTTCCAAGCAAAGGTTCTCTTGGTCCAGGATCTCATCTCCAGTAATGGTTCGTGTTAGATACCATGCAGAGGTGTTTCACGGTCTTTGACAGTACAGGAAGTCCATTGAACATCAGATGGTGACCTAAAATAATAGCTGCAAATTTTTTTCTAGGTAATCAGTAAAGCAGAAGAAACACAGAAATAAAGGAAATAATATTCTCAAAACACTCTTGATAAAGGCAAGTGAGTGAACACTCAAAGCTTAGGTTCATTATAGGGATTTTTTGTGAATTTGAATCCTGTAGCTGTGCTGCACAAGGTGGTCCATTGATAGTTTTCCAAAAAACTAAGCAATCCCTGAATTAACAGGACTTGAGAGACACTGTTAAAGGCACAAGATAATGAGAAATGTTCAGAGATGTTTATGTCCTTTCCTGGCAGCCACGAATAAGCTTATTTAACAAAGTGGGACCTGATGTATCAGTCTCATAATATTCTTCAATATTTAAAAACACCACATCTGAGAATAAAAATATGTATAAAGGGAAAACACTCATTATATTAATGAAATAATGTTGGTTCTCACAGTTTCTAACCTCGTAATAGCCTTCCCCCCCTCCAAGAACAAAACACATTTTCCTATTAAGCTGCTTCTAACAAATATGTTCACTAATTCATTAGTCACTACTGTACATATGTTTCAGTGAGCACAAACGCATGAATAGAAGTCATTTTATATTATTCTATGATTCAACTCACACAGCCAAAGTGACTTGGAAGTTCTCTAGTTGTGGTTGCAGCACCTAAAGACAAATATACATGAAATAATCAAGGCAAATGCTCTGGGGTTGGAGTGGTTACAGACCTTTCATCAGTGTGACCTGAGACTTGATGAAAGAGTTGTAAGTTCTGTGTATCCTTTTCAACATAGAAGAGTTAAACAAGATAGAATAAATATGTATTCCATTAAAAACACAATCACAGCAAAAATATATATAAATATATATCTATACATACTACTAAATATGAGAAAAATGTGGTCTGCAAAAAATGCTTCATAATGGTATCTCCAGACAAAGCTAAGCATATTTTACTTCCATTCTATTCATTCTGAAACAGATATAGTGAAAACAAAATAGGATTAGGCAGTTGTAGAGTTACTACTCAGCTGAATCTGGCATATGCAGATCATTGCTTATTTCATACTTTCATATCTCAAACACTGGCACAAACACCTTTTCTTCCTTTCTGAGAAATATCTTTCCTTTCTGTGCCTCTTGTCTGCCACAAAGCACTAAGGAATTCAAAACTGTGGATCAGGTCAAAAACAGAGTGCTACTTTCAAACCTCATGGAACCTGGGAGAAGACAGCATTTGACTTTGATCCCAAGTCCAACAGTTGTAATTTAAACCACTGTTTTGAGTCAGTCAGTCTGGGTCAGTCACCAAAGGAGCAAAACTGCTGTCAAGTTTTGCTTTGTAGGAGGTGGGCTATATATCAAATGAGTTGAGCATGGGATTGAAAGTCACAAGCCTTACAAAATGTTTATTCTGTTTCAGGATCATCATATGACAGTGGCCCAAGTCATCCAACTTCCCCATCTCCTCATTCTTTAAAATGTCACCGTTAATATTTGCCTGTGTGAAGGTTTAAAGGGCTCAGGATAAAAACATACATAAGTGAAAATCATTGCTGAGTGAAAATCGTGAATAACAGCACTAGTAATGGAGTTCCCTATAAGTGTAGAGAAGTCCACAGTGTTATGCTTTGCAAGTGACTAAATGCTGCCATTAGCAGCTAAATTATTCTTAGCCTGTCTGCATTTAAACTTTAAATTTGCCCTCAGTGGTTCATCTGTCTGCACTAGGGGTAGAATACCAAAGGCCAAAAGTCTTGTTTTCAGTCCCCCATCTCATTGGAGAGTACCTTGCTTAATCTCTTTATGCTTTTATTTCTTCAGCTGGCACTTTATCCATATTTCTAAAGAACTCCACTGTCAACAACATACAAGCTGCTTAGTAATGTTTCCTATATTGCAACAAGGCACATTGGCACATTCACAACAACTCAGAGTTCCAGGACTTAATTTTTCTGATGCCCTATTAAAAATATATAGAGATGGTCGATTTTCTTTCTCATGTTCTTCCTTTTAATAAAAAAAAAAATTCTATAGTGTTATTAAGCCTGCCTTGTGTGAAAGAGCGAGGCATTATATTCAGCTAGGCAGAGAGGTGTTGTGGTCATCTCACTGAGGGTACAGAGATTAGTGTCACACTGAGAATTATGTACCAGTCACACTGCGTTCACCAGGAATTCAGTAAGCTAGACCTGCTCTTCCCCATTCCTGCATGCAAGCATTTTCTGAAAAAATATAATATTATAAGGTTCTGACAGGAGCATTACAGAAATTTCACAAGTAGTTGGAGCATGGCACACTTGCAAATCTGTATTCCTTTTTTTTAATGAGTTTAAAATAACAGTGCAGGGAAGGTGTGCAAGGCCAATGGCACTATGCCTTGCCCACTGAGTGGGCTGGGACATGTCTGCCTCCAGCTTCGGCTGTGGCAGCTAAAGAGGCTGTGCCCAGCTGCTCATCACCCGGCTGACTAATGCAAGTCAGTGGGAGCTCCCATATGGAGATCTGCCAGCTGATCCAAGGGTTGGTAACACCCACCATGTGGGTGCTGATGAGCAGATGCAGGTGTACAGGGGCGAGGCAGCCCTTGCTGCAGGCTGGAAAGGTCATATACTCACAGCCTGTGGTCCACTGCATGACTGTGCATGGGTGGGTGTCTGTGCTTGTCAAGCCTTGTGATTCTTATCCCTGAATTGGATGAAAATTTGGAGATAGTCAAATATGAGTTAAGAGGAAGAGACAAGAAACCTCAGAGGTAAAGTTGTTGGATCTGATATACATAGCAGCAAATGCAAGACTTGTTACTCAGACAGCCAGGTTATATGTTCCAGCATCTTCTTTTGGTCTTGAAGCCTAGTAAACATCTGGACAAAACACTTGAGCTTTTCTTTGTGGAGTCACACAAAGCATTTACAAAAAAGGTAAAGACAGCTTCTAGCAAAGTAAATAAAACCCATATCAAAGGTTTCCAATTCACTTTAGGGCTTAAGGTGTTAAAAAAAAATGACTAATTGGAACACTACAAAGAGATTCACAGTGCAGTGAATGACTGAACAGGTTTGAAGATGGCATCTGGAAGTGAAAAAGAGAAATTAATGCTGGGAATATTTGTGGCTTTTTCTTTCTGTGTCAGCCTGTGAAACAGCTGTGGGACTTGTTGTCTTACAGTAATATTCTTTGTGGTGATCTTGTGCTGTGGGAAAAGCACTTTCTTGGCATTTCCAACATGTTGGATGGTGGCAGGTGATGCTACCACTTGCCAGTTCAATGTGAATATGGTTATACTTCCTTCCTTCCTCACAAATCTGGATTCAGGTCCTTCCTGGCATAACAGCCTTTTAGGTGTCAGTGTTCCAAGTCCCTCATTTTTCACTGTGATGAGTGGCTCCTGCTGGGAAAGGAACCAGGGCTATAGTAATATCAGATATCCCAGTAGCATTCCTCCAAGGTACAGCAAATACCTGCAGTGCTTGCTCTGGCTCTTGCCATCCAAAACTGTCTGTTTACAATGCATGTTATTACACAAATAAGGGTACACAAAAAGGCAGATATGGAATATACGTTGCTGTACAGTAATCTTAATCGAGATACTAGAATGGGAGAAGGTTAGCTCCATATTTAATTTTTGGTTCTGCCGCAGACCTCCCTCAGATGAGACACATTGTCTACCCTGTGGTTCAATTCTCACCTTTGTAAAACAGAACTAATACTTTCACATCTGTCTGAGATGACATCAGACTCAGTGCAAGGCAAGATAAAGTCAATTAATTTTAAGAAAACTGGTATGTCTTGTATATCCACTGCACCACACAACCACACAGGGCTGCTAACTGGAAGCCAACATGTATAATTCGATCTTGAGGAGCACTATGGAGAGTTATAACCATGTTGAAAGTATTCTTTCAGGTCCAAAACTAAATTGGACTAAGGTTGGGAATCTCTGGCTAACATATGTGTTGTTTAAACTTGCCACAGGATTTTTTCTTTTTTGTAAATATAGATAGATCAGGAATAAAATGACCAGCTCTCTCAGTGTATGTTGACTAAATGATCCTCTAAAGTGATTCCACATCTTTTATATGTAAAGCTTCAGAAAAAGGAAAGAAAAAAATCACCTGTAATTCAAATCAGCCTCTTGTTATCTGTGGGTTTCAGGACCAAACTCCTTCAACTTAACAGCAGACACTGCCTGACTCAGGCCACAGATGCACTGAGTTGCCTTCAGGGTGCTTATTTGTCTCTTCTGACCAAGGAGGGTACCTTTGGTGACTATATGCCTAACTCAAGTAACAAAACTTAAGGAGAGTAAATATATTATGACTGAATATAAAAATATTTTTACTCTATTCTGGACCAGTTACCTAGGGCAAAATTAACACTTCTTCCCTTGCTCTCTATCTTAGACTAATTAATCTATGCTCAGAGATACTGTAATAACCCCACATTTATCTGGGTCATGCAAGGGACCCAACATCTCCTAAAATTATAAATCATTGAACACAAATCACTATAGATAAAGCCCTGTTCTGCATGCATGTTTTGCATCCTTCTGCCTGGGACACCTTTTAACACTTTTTGAAAGAAAACCTCCTACAAATAACAAGGAATATTGGAGCAGTCAATATAATGGCAAGAGACATGGTGGTATCACCAAGAGGAAGAGCATTGACACCTGGCAGTGTGCATCTTCCTTTATCAGGCCTCTGTTTTCACATTGCCAAGAATCTGAATTGTTGTTTTGAGTTTGGACCCAGATGAACTTCTCTCTAGCAAAAATTCTTCTCTTTGACAAATTCTCTCACTATTTACATCATCTGGCCCCTTATCTGCAAGGTTGCTGGAGGATTCACACCCTTTCTTTTAAGATAATGAACTGATGATGATGACAATCATGATGATCACTAGCCAACACCTAGTGGAACACCAGATGAAGAGATAAGGGAAAAAGAGGTGACCCCATAGCTAGGTTAGTTCAGTTGACATTTGTATTTCAGGCCATGTATTTCATGCAAGATGTGCAAGGAAAACTTGTTCAAATTATGTCCTTGATAGAAAATGCCTAAATGCCTCTCTGCTACTATCCTTTCAAAACTGAAGTTCTGGAAGAAAAAACCTGAGTGCAAGAGTCAGCTGACAGTACATACTTATACTATTAATTCTGGAGCTCCTCACATACGGCTGCCTCGTGACCAAAGGAAACCAGCAGACTGAACTCATAACATCACTAAGAATCTTCATTTTTCTCATGACTCGGTTTTTTTAATAACTTTTCCATCATATGTTTTCACTTCCTTTTCCATATTAGCATTATTCAATTCTGATAAGACCTTGTTCTGTCCAGTCACAGTTCATAACATCAATAATGAATTTAGGTATCTGTCATCCAATGAGGTTTTATGAGAATAAGCTAGACAGACTACACAATATTGCAAGGACTTTTACTAAACTTGGGGCAGCACACTCCCAGGAAGGCACACCCAGAGGAAGGCACACAAATATGGTTTTTCTGCAGCCATCCCTCTCTGGCTGCTACAGGCTGAAATACCTGCAACATTTACTCATAAAGTCACAGCAACAACAACTGTGTTAGACTCAAAACCATGTGCTGGAAATAAAATCAGAGGTCAGGGCACTGTTTATCAGCTATTTTAACTAGAGGTCAGTTCACCTAAAGAATGCTGTAATTTTCCACTCTTTCTACAAGGATGGGAATTACATTTTCTCAGCAGAGCCCTGCATCACTCTATGATGCTGTGAGAGTAATCCCTTGGCACTAAAGCCTCTTATTGACTATGCAGTAAACCTGCTCTGTAAGCATCAGAAAAGGGAAATAAAAGATGTCCCAAATTTGTATTTGACAAAATATGACACTGAAATCAATTAGATGTTTCCAGATCAATAGGAGCTTCAGCCAATAAACTTCCTGTCAACACAATGTCCACAAGACTTGTTGACAGCATTCGAAAGCTCCCGATTTAAAATCTCTGTTGGGGATGTTATTAAAGCTGTTACTCAGTTCCTTATCTGTTTGCTGCTACTTGTAGACATCATTTGTGGGGACAGCATGAAGGTCTTGACTGAAAGTTTTGGCTGTTGCACATGAAAATTACTAAGGTCAGAGTCTTGTTTGTTCAGGATTTACAGGAGGAAAATAAAAGCTTCCGAGATTTTGCTTCAGAAGACAGATGCTGTTAATGAGTGCCATTGTCTTCTGTAGCTGGGGGCTGTGTCATCCCTGCAGTCCAAAGCCAGAATTTCATCTTCATTTATTTAACCCAAAGCCAAATACTGCTGAAAATATTTGCAGAATTTGAAGAAGTTTCCTTCCAGAGTCAGCCAAGTAATTTTAGGAACCTGCTGCATCCTAAGGTCTTGATTCAGCAAGATAAGTAAGCAGGAATTCATTTATTCAGCATTGAATTAATTGCCAAACTGAAGTTCAGAAGCTATCAGAGAATTGAATTCCTGAAGGATTGAGGCACTGAATTCCACATTAGACAATGAGGACCAGGACAGAATCAGAAGACAGCTCACAGATTCCAGTTACCATGTGGGCTGCTGAAGCCTCTGACCTTCCTGAAGGGCAAGAGGGAGAAGCTTCTGTGTGTCCTGTAAGTAGTATCAGGCAGGACTACCACCTGCCTGCCCACCACAGATGAAGAAGCCCTCCAAGCAGCGAGGCTTTTCTAGGGAGACGAATTTACACAGCTCGGCTACTGCTGAATGAGCTTTGAACTACATTGAGCAATACAGGACCACACTAGTGATGAGCTGCTGTTCGTTCTTTAAGATAAATCGATTCACATCCCTCCTGGCTTTACTTCAGGTACGTCCCAATCTCTGTATCAGCAGGACCCTGGCGTGACCCATACCAGTGAGCCAGCACGTTGTCTGCTCTGCCCTCTGCCTAAGCCACCCATGGTTCCAGCAGAGTCTGTGTCTTTCTGCATCTCTCACAGCCTGGATGCAGGGCTCTGTTTTGGGTGCTGTCCTGGTGAAGAGTTTGATGAGCATCAGTTTACCTAGTGCTACTTTTACGTGGAATACAGTTAAGTGGCAGAGTCAAATGCTTCACATTAGGTTACAAATCAAATCAGTTATCTTCCTTCTTGCCAGTGAGCAGCAGTTCCTGGAGCTTTCTGAGTTGGTTAAACTCTGGTACTAATAAAGCAGTATCATGCCACTCAGAAATTCAATATAAGACTGTCAGAAGGTCAGTAGGGGCAGGTCAGCCTGGGTTACTGGGTTAGCTGGTTAGTTATCACTATCTAACACTGCATTAATACATGAGAAGGAAAGAACAGGCAACTATTCAGAGATACGCTCCAACCTATCCCTGGTTTACAGGAATTTGTGGTACAGGAACATTGAAGGTCAGACATGCTGCCTGTGTAGTCAAATCTTGGGTGTTTTTTCCTATTAATTTGTCCATCCATTCTTGAACTCATCCGTTCTTTTGGAGTGCGCATATTCTGGGGCAGAGTTCTACAAACTTTTAATATTCCATCTGTGGAGTCTCCCTTTTTATTTTCAACATCCACCTTCTTTTTTATTATTATTCATTTTGCTTTGAAAAACTCTTAATTTAGAATTTCAGGACAGTTTGTCAATTTTTTTACACTGAGGTAGAAGAGCAACATGAGTGTGGAACATCACTGTAATTCTTTGATTCTTTTCCTGTATTTATTTTTCAGCTGTACCATTGTCTATACAAATTCTTAATGCAATTTATTGAGATATTCACAAGGTCTGATGCTTTCCCATAAGGTTTGGCATCCGAGAAATGGCATCTTTGGTTACTTATTCCTTTCTTGTGATCCCTCATGCCTTTCAGCTGTTGAGGTTTGCTGCCGCCACTGTAGGGAAAAGTTTTAAAATGCAACCTTAGGACACACTGGGCTTCGGAGAACCCAATTCCTCATCTTCAAAAGCTGCGTGAATTTTAACTAATATAATAATAATAATTCGTCCCTTGGGCGTCATTCCTCCCTTCCACGTTAAGAACGTCAATGCTGCGAGGCACCTCGAGCACGAGGAGGGGGCGAGGGCCCTGCCGGCTGCGGAAGCCGGCAGGTGGGTGCCGCACGGGCGGCGAGCGGCTTCCCGCGGCGGGGCGCGGCCGGGGTGCGCGGCGCCGGGCCGGGCCGGGCGGCGGCGGGCGGCGGGGGAGCGGTGCCGCGCGGGCGGGGGGCGCCGCCGGGGAGCTGCCGGCGGAAGGCGCAGGGTGCCAGGTCGGAGCGGGGCGCCGGTGCCGCCCCGGCGCTATCCGGCCGGCGGGGAAGCCCGGTCGGGGGCAGCAGCCCCGCGCCCCCCGCGGGCAGCAGCAGCAGCAGCCCCCACCCCGCCTCCGCCCGTCCCGGAGGGAAGGGGGCGCAGGACCCGCGCCGTGGGTGCGCGGCCGCTCTCACCGCGCCCTGCCCGGGGGAGCGTGGGCAGCGCAAGCTTCCGTGGGGCAGGGCTGGCCGCGGCCGGCAGGTCAGGGAGGGCCGGAGCGGCCCCCCCTCCCCGCTCCGCCCGTGCGTGTTTGTGTGCGCGCTGATTACAGTAATTTTGAGGGTGATGTTGCAACGGGGCAGAGTGTGCGGGGCGGCCCGTGCTGAACTTTATAACGCTCCCGCATGTCAGCCGCCCTCGATATTGCGTCCATAAAGGGGTCAGCGGGAGCGCCGGCCGGCCTCGCCGCCCTCGCCGCCTCCCTCCTGCCTGCGGGCCGCCCGGCCAGGAAGGGGAGTTATTCGGGATTGCAGCAGCGGCCGGGAGCGGGAGCCCAGCCACAGCCTCCGCACCGCCGCGCCGCGCCCGGGGTCCCGGCAGGCAGCAAGATGAGGGGCAAAGAGGAGAAGTCGTCGCTGAAAGGTGGGTTCACCGTTCCGCCCTGGCAGGAGAACTGTTCTCCGCGGGGAAAAGAACCTTTCCAGCAGCGGGGTCCCCGCTCAGCGATGCACCGGGGAATACAGGCGGGTGCGTGTGGGGTACAGCTGAGGCAGCTCTTGGCACGAACAGCGGCCAGGTGACTTGGCGAGAGCAGCAGAGCCCTTGCAAGAAGACCGACGCGGAGCGGGGGCGAGGGCGCTGCTGCAGCCGTCTGGAGCGGGGGCGCTTGCGGGCCGGGTGGGGGGCCGCGGCTGAGCGGGGAGGAGGGCAGTGGGTGTCAGCCTCTGGCAAGCTGGGCAGAACAGCGGGTGGGTTGTGCTGGAGACTGCCCGGGGGCTGGGAGCCACTCGCCTCCGTGCCTCTGCACGCTGGCAGGAGCGTGCCGGGGGGCCGTCGTCGTGTAGCCTGGAAATGCCAGGGGGCAGGGGACGGGGATTCCGGTGACCCTCCAGTGGACCTCGAGTGGTTTTTAACTGCAGCACTCTGAAAACAGTACAAAGGGGCAGAAAAAACTGTGTCTCTTCCAATCTATCAAGCCTGTTTTTTTAAGGATAGTTTTGAATCCCACATTTTATTGGGGGAATTTTTTTTTTTTTTTTTGCTCTTCATTTTCATTAATGAGAGTGGCAATTTCTGTGTGCAACAGAGTCAGGAAAGCAACAAGTGGGAGAACCTAGATCCCTGCCAGCTGCGGTCCCCATTTCCTTGCTTCTCCCGTCGCCGCTTCCTTCCCTGGCGCCGGCTCCCTTCCACTTCCCGCACCGGCACGGCGGGAAGGGCCCCTTGCTCCGGGAAGGACACCGGAGGCTCGGAGCGGAGCCGGCAATCATCCCTCTTTGCTCTTTCCCTATAAGGCCTTTGCAGCACTTTAAAAAAGACTTGTGCCAAACTCACAGGGGTCTCTCTCTTCTCCGGGTCATCCGTCTTGCTGCTCAGGGCGAGCTGCTGCCTGTGACGGCTGCTGTGCTGCGGTGGTTGCCATCCCCCCCCGAGGCGGAGGTACAGGCAGCTGCCAAAGGATGCCGCCCAGCGGCCGGCAGTGGTTGTGGGGGGAGGCAGCAGCAGCGGGTACGGAGAAAGAAAATAAAGAGTAAAAAGACGGTCTCCGGGCGGGGGGAGGATGGGGGCAGGTTGCAGCTGGAGCCGCTGGCCGCAGCCCAGCGCCCTTCGTTCAGACAGCGAGGCGAAACACGCGCATGAATAACACCCCGTCGGGTGGAAAGTTCCAGCCGCCGGTAGGGCGCAGGAGCTCGGCACCCGCCGGACGCGCCTGACCCGTGCCAGGGCTGGGAGCGGGGATGCGTCCCGGAGGGGGAGCCTGACGGGAGCCCGCCGTGCCTTCCCGCGCTCCCCGGCAGGAGGGCCCCGGCTTCATCGTTTCACCCTGGGCTTTGTGCATGCACCAGCGCTCCTGATGTGCCCCCGGCGCGCCCGCAAGGAAGCGACTGAGCCATTAAATCGCAGGTATACGGTGTTCCCAAATGACCGTGTACAGTAAAAATCTGCAGAGCAGAGTTGTTTCCCTTTTTCTTCCCCCCCCTCCGTTACTGCACTTGTCCAGCCCTCGGTCATCTCCCTACCTTTTCTAGAAGCAGATTTCTGCTCTCTCCTTCAAGTTCAGGGAACAGATTATTTTCACCCCTTTGTTTGCCTTTTTGGCATTTTGTTTTTTTAATTTTATTTTCCTTTTAGTTATGTCCCAGCCAGGATCAGGGCAGTGCACAGAAGGGACATTTGTTTGTTTTATTGAAAACCGGGCAGGAAATTTTGTTCTTCTGAGTCACTGCGGCTCCTTCAGGGAAACGTCAGCGTCCCTTATCGCCGCTCAGCCGGTGCGGCGGGACCGCGAGCGGACGCGGCTGCGGGGCGGTGGGGGGGACACCCACAATTTCGGAAGAGGTGGTCGTCCTAAAGATAGAGCCAGATTTCAACTTTATATAACCGTAAAATAAGTAGGGCCGGATTAAAAAATAAAAGGAAAGAGGGAGAGAGAGGGAGAGAGAGCCGGGGTTCGGGAGTTTGCTGTCAAGGAGGAAAAAAAAGGGATTTGATGCGTTTGCCTGTGGATGCTCGGCATCCTGAGGCAAGGTGCTATGGGGGGTACTGGGGGGGGGGGGGGGCTCCCCTCAGGGCTGCGCCCAAGGTAGGGCGGTGGTAAAGGCAGCGACGATTGCCTTCCCCTCCCACCCTCGACGTCCTCCGAGGCGACCAGTGGCCGCCCCCCAAAGGACGTCGAGGGGGGGCGATCGTCGCCGCCCCGCCCCGGTCCCGCCCATCACCGCCGCCACTTAAACGCCGTCGGGTGCTCCGCCAAGTCAGTGCGGTGCTGGGAGCTGGTGGTGCGCTTACTGTTTATCCCCCTCTCGCTTCAAAATGACCGTGAAAGCAGCTGAGGCGTCTGGTTCTACCTTGACCTACTCGAAGATGAGGGGGATGGTGGCCATCCTCATCGGTGAGCGGCGTGGGGGCTTCTTTGGAGATATTCAAGGGGCTGTGGTTTTTCTCTCTGATTTTTTCTGGCTTAACGATTTTGTTTCTCTTTTCTTTTTACATTATAGCTTTTATGAAGCAGAGAAGAATGGGACTAAACGACTTCATTCAGAAGATAGCCACCAACTCCTATGCATGCAAGCAGTAAGTATCAGAATTTTTGGGGGGATTTCAGTCACAAATACCACTACATATTGCGAGATCTAGTTTAAAAATAATGCTTATTCACTGTAATGCCTCCGGCATGACTGTTACGGAAGAGTTAATTTGTCTTGTTGAGGTGTTACTCACTTCTCAACGATCTCTGTGAGCTCGGTTTGGGACAAATAAGTCGGAGAAAATTTCGAGGGACCCGTCCCTATTTTGTCCCTACCCCTTAGCGAATAAATAATTTTCTTTGTATGATGAAACTTACTGTCTCTAGAAAAATTTTACTCCTTAAATCGAATGGATTGTTTTGGTTGCCTTCTGTAGCAGGCTCAACCAGAACTTCTCTTCCGCGATACACGCTTGCCCTCTGGTGGAAAGATCTGCCTGCTGCTCCTGGTGACTCTCCTAATAATGCGTGCTCTTATCCTTGCAGCCCTGAAGTTCAGTCTATCTTGAAAATCTCTCAGCCTCAAGAGCCTGAACTTATGAATGCTAATCCTTCTCCTCCGGTAAGTAGATTTTACTCAAGTGTGACGTTTTTAGAACATCAGTTCTGCCACTAATAGAAGTGTAGCAAAATTAGCATCATGAATACTGTGCTAGTTCAGCTCATAGCACTCTAATGTAAACAAGAAAGAGTAATCGGGTTGGACTGAAACTTTTTTGTTTCAAACATGAAGAAGAAATTCTTAAAAAGTGTTATTAGTTGTTATTTCATTCTGGAATTAGTCTAAGACTTCAACAAGAACTTCTAAGTAAGCTATGGTTGTTAGACTCCTCTTAGGCAGTGCCTATTAAATTAAGATATCTGTTAAAAATCAAGTTTTAGTGGCAAGAAGAGTGTTAATCTTTATTTTCAAGGTCACTTTAATTACATTTTTTAAAAAGAGAAATTGTTGAGACTCTCACTGCTGAACTGTTTTAGTGAATGTGGTTTCTGTTCATTTTTCTAGCCCAGTCCTTCACAGCAGATCAATCTTGGCCCATCATCCAACCCACATGCCAAACCATCAGACTTCCATTTCTTAAAAGTGATTGGAAAAGGCAGTTTTGGGAAGGTAAACTTAACTTTTTTTTTTTAATTTATTTACTCTTGAGCTCTTCTGTGAAATACTGGAGAGTGGGGTTTGTACTGCCTTTGGTTAATGGTGGTCACTTAAACCTGAGCACGTCCTGCTGCCCAGTGCAGGGAGAGGGAGTGGGAGCAGGGATGCTGCATTCGAATGAGTCATAAAAGAGCCAGGGAATTCGGTTCACTAGAGCTGTGAAGAATAGATTTACTTTGCTTTTGGAAGGGAAAGAAACTAGACATTGTATCTTTGGGCTAGATTAATCTGCCAGCGTGGTAACAGTATTAGGCATTTCCAGCAAAGGGCTTGCACACTGAACCAGAGGGATGTAGCAGTGCTCAGCAGTTAACGTAAAGGCTTGTTGCTGGTTGTGTTTACGAGTTGTTCTGTATTTCAGTATTGCTCAGTTCTGGAATTTTATGCACTTTCAGGTCCTCCTTGCACGGCATAAGGCAGAAGAGCAGTTCTATGCTGTTAAAGTCCTGCAGAAAAAAGCAATCCTGAAGAAGAAAGAGGTAAGCTACCTTTCACGATGCCATTCCAATGTCCATCAAATACATTTTTACTGCAACTACTAAGCAAGTGTACTAAACATTAATGATTTCTGGCATTTCAGGAGAAGCACATTATGTCAGAACGCAATGTCTTGCTGAAAAATGTGAAACACCCCTTCCTGGTCGGGCTTCACTTTTCCTTCCAAACTGCAGATAAATTGTATTTTGTCCTGGACTACATCAATGGTGGAGAGGTAAGCAGTAAGAAAATTTAATATTATTTCCTATCATGTGCCTGGTGGTAGGGTAGACATTTTCACCCTTCCTTTTAAATACAAAAAGAGTTGCAAGGGGAAAAGTCATGGGGGAGAAGTTACTAGATTGAATGCTTCTGCCTGCCAAGTTTTGAACTACCGAAGGATCGTTAGGCCATTTCCTGCTATTGTTCTCCCTTGCTATATATGTTGAGTCTAATTAAGTGCATTGTTAACAGGCTTTGGCGCCGTTTACACAACTTTGTTCTCTCTGTCTCCTGTAGTTGTTCTACCATCTCCAGAGGGAGCGTTGCTTCCTGGAGCCAAGAGCCCGATTTTATGCTGCTGAAATTGCCAGTGCACTGGGCTATCTGCACTCCCTGAACATCGTTTATCGGTGAGCAGCCTTGTTCAGTTTGTTGTACAGAAGAAATACGTGCTTTGTTGAATAAGCATTGAAAAGTTCAGCTCAGTAGGTGCTTGGGATTACTTTTAATATTTTGTGGTAGCTTAGTAAACCTCTGTAAACATCTGCACCCAAAATATTTTCACTGCACCTCCTCTAACTAACATTTCTCTTCTTTATTTTCCTCCTACAGGGACTTGAAGCCAGAGAACATCCTGCTTGATTCACAGGGGCACATTGTCTTGACTGACTTTGGACTCTGCAAAGAAAACATAGAGCACAATGGCACGACCTCCACCTTCTGCGGCACACCAGAGGTACGGCCAGCCCTCAGCCCCCACTCTCAGAGCAACAGCAAGAGCTGTTCTCATCAGTGAAAACTGACTTGTCCCACGTGTATGTACATCTGGTTAGATGAGTAGGGCTTTCTAATACAGGGCTGCCAGTGAGGGCATGTAGGACACGTGGAGCTTGCTGAGCAGGAGAGAGCAGCTCTCAAACCATCTGCCTGTTTGTAAAAGTCTTGTAGCTTTCCTTTAGCTTAGCTATTGCTGGGATTCAGTAAGCTGCTTTCATTTAAGAATGGGGAGGCTTTCCTGATGTAAAGATCCTTGTAGCTCACATGGATCTCTCCCTTCTCTTACACAGTATCTTGCTCCTGAAGTTCTCCATAAGCAGCCCTATGACCGGACTGTGGACTGGTGGTGCCTTGGAGCAGTCCTGTATGAGATGCTTTATGGCTTGGTAAGCAACGAATCCTTCATGACAGATCAAACTAGCTAACTCGACCTTTCCCCACAAGAAACCCCATGCCTGCCTGTCAGCCTCATTAACTTCTTTTCTGCTTCCCACAGCCACCCTTCTACAGCAGGAACACCGCAGAAATGTACGACAATATCTTGAACAAACCCTTGCAGCTGAAGCCAAATATTACCAACTCGGCTAGACATCTCCTGGAAGGCCTCTTGCAGAAGGACAGGACAAAGAGACTTGGTGCCAAGGAGGACTTTGTAAGTGCAAACTTGCCAGTGCCCACATGGAGTGCAGGATGATGACTGGGCCATTCTGTTTACATTAGCTTGGGTCTGAATTAATCTATTTTTCTCTCTCTTAACAGATGGAGATTAAGAATCACATCTTCTTCTCCCCAATTAACTGGGATGATCTCATTAATAAGAAGATTACACCCCCTTTTAACCCAAATGTGGTATGTATCACTTCTAATTATAGAGTGCATGGAGAGTGTCTTTTTACCCCTTGTCTTTGTGGGCTGCCCAGGAGCCAGGGGCAAGTGGCCAGATGGCTGTGTTTGGGGAGTGCAACTTTCCTTCCCCTGTGTCTGTCCAAACAAAGTTAAAAATAAGTGGTAATTGACTTTTTGCTGATAATCCATTTAAATTTAGCTGGTTTTTTTGTTGTCTCACATGCTTCATTTGCATGGCAATTTTAAAATAATCCCCAGCCTCCCCATTTTACCAAGGGGAAGTTAAGGTACAGAGAGCAATGAGCTTCCCTAAGGCAGAGTTACATTTGGCTTGTCAGATACTAACATGGAAAGTGAGGGATCAGTTTGTGGAGGTTGTTCCCCATTGTTTCCTGAGCATTTTATAAACTACATTTAATAACTAGGAGATCAAAGTCCTCCCCTGCAAACTGCTGTGAGGCAGAGTGGCATGTTTGCATTTCGCTTCTGCTGCATGAGCTTAGTGTGAGTGTAGCCATAGTAAATTGAATCATCTTTTTTTTAGTGAGACAGTGTGCAACAGGATACAAAATAAAGGTCAAACTAAAACTGTCAAAAGCTGCTAAACAGTGGGCCTGAGGTGATAACACTGTGAGTGTCCACACAAGGGTGCTTGTCTCCATATTGAATTGAACTGCCCACTCACAAAATATTTGGGTCTAAATTCCTCTTCTGCCCTTTCCACAGAGCGGCCCCAGTGACCTGCGACACTTTGATCCGGAGTTTACAGATGAGCCAGTCCCCAACTCCATTGGCCAGTCCCCAGACAGCATCCTCATCACCGCCAGCGTCAAAGAAGCCGCTGAGGCTTTTTTGGGCTTCTCTTATGCCCCACCTGTGGACTCTTTCTTGTGAACGTTTCTCTTTAGTTCTTTTTTTAATAATAATAACTACCATTATTTTTATTTTTTGTTTGGCCTTCTGGTGGAACTGCCAGTTGACCAGTCACCTTGAAAGAGAATTTGCACATTTCCACCATGGCAGCTTTGCAGCCTTAATTTCAACAACACTGTTTGCTGGAAGCTTTTTTGAAGAGCACATCACTCTCTAAATGAGCTTTACAGGCTTTTCATTTCCATTTGTTCTTCCCCCAAAGTGGTGCTGTCTCCTTGGGAAAGAAAAAACAGAGTGACTGCTGCCATAGACTGCTACGGCAGATCGTAGGAGTAAGAACAAGCTGTTTTGTAATCGTGCTCGAAAAGCCTTGCCTGAAGATCTATCTGAACGTGATAAGGATTTTATGAAATGTGCCTTTTTTTCTGATGAGATCTTGTGAGCTCCAAAGCTTTCCCTGTTGCAGAGTGTGTTTCTCAGTTCATTTATGTGGGTTTACTATGTGAACAAATGGTATGCGTGTGGTCTGCGTACTACAGATGGACTTAGTTTAAAGCATCAGTGTGACACTTGCAGGATACCACAATGTGGGGCATTGTTTGTTTCTTCCATATTTGGAAGATAAATTAAGTGTAATTTTGAAATTTCTTTTGTAAATCTATACTGTCAACTAAAATTATTGAAATGAGCTCACAATTACTTGTATCCAAATGCTTGAAGAAAGCATTGCTGCTATGAAAAAAAGATTTCTATTTTTAGAAAGGGTTTTTATGGACCAAAATGCCCCAGCTGCAGTCGGTCAAAGCTGTTGGTTTCTTTTTTTTTTTTTTTTTTTTTCCTCTCTTTTAGTTTAAAAGATATCATCTGTAAAATGGGCATTATTTATGGTCTTGGGGTTTGAGGGATTTTCATTCCTGATTGTATGTATTGTAAAAAAGATCTGTACATTCAGTTGTAACTCTAGATGTATATTTAAACTTACAGACTTACTTGTAATGTATACTGTCATTGTAATGTAATATAATTAACCTGGTTATATGTATCTTATTTTTTTGTGACCAGACCCATTGGTTTGCAGTAAAATCCTGAAAAATACTTCCATAAACTCTGTCGTATTTTAAAACTAAGGTTTTTAGCAAGATTTAAAAAAATAATAATTAAAAATAAATCCAAGCTGCCAATCAGCTTAGATAATTTTGCTTAGGTGTGTGATGGTTATTCCATCTGTAGACTTCTTACCATGGATACAATTTGGCAAAGTACATGGATACAACTTGGTCTTCCAACTGGGGCTGTGAAGAGTGGTTGCGTATCAGAGTGGCTTTTCTTTCGTGGTGCAAATACTCCCACTTCCCCAAAATGAGTTTCTCTGCCACTAAAGGTACTGCTCTCTGGTGTAGACAACGCATAACTACACTTGAATTACGTCCTTAGGTAACAAAGACTGGAGCTGTTTAACAATGTGTTGCAGACCTACACTAGAAACTGGCTCTTGTGAGGCTGATGGAAGCAGTCCCTGCTGGGACTCCATCCTGGAGCAAGAAACATTGCTCCTGTGATGTGGGGCAGTGCACTGTACCTCGAGTTTACCAGTGTTCCAAAATCTATTCAGGAGCTGGGTTTCACCCACTGATCATATGCTTGCAGATGGGGTAAAACTGACTATTCATTTAAAACTATTGAATAGTTTTTTATTACTGAATACTACTACCAGATGGCCTGCAAGAGGGGGACTCCTGGGCCAAGAAGTAAGATAACCACTTCTGGGGTGATCCTATTCAGTTTTTTGTGTGGTGATGGATGGCTTTCTTGTTTGAGGAGCTGAGCATCTGCACCTTATTTACAGCTCCCATTATCCACTGGGCACTGCAGTTGGTGGTGGTAGCAATTCTGAGAACCCAGATGAGCAGTTGCTGAGAAAAATTGGACAGTTGAATGTTGCTTAGGCTGCTGCGATAACAGCAGTGTAAGCAAATCTCTAATAGGGGTGGTATTTCTGTTCATTTCATTTCTGAGATAAAAGCCTGCAGTAATTTTCCATGTTTTATTATCCATTGGATGTAGGAACAGAAAAACGTGTATGGCTTCAGCTATGAACTGTTTCTGGGAGACCACACTCAGAGCTGAAAATGCTAATTTATCACAGCCAAGAAACCTTTCAGATCCCGTTATTATCTGAAAGAGATGCAGTCACCTCCCCCTCAAACTCCCAACAAACTCCCAAATTCATGCATTCAATAACTCTTTGAATAGTGTACTGACAAGCTCTGCAAAGTCTTCCATGGCTATAATGTTTCTGAAACATCTTTTGTGACGATGACTTGTAGGCTAGAGATGTTAAAATATATAGTGCTAATTTGTCTCTACAGAAAATGAAACTGTACTTGCTAAGCAACGAAGCTGTGCATACACATTATCTTTGCCTCACGTTTCCCAGTCATGAGCAAGGTGCTGCGTGCAGATACACGAGCCGAGAACTGCAGCCCCAGGGTAACAGAACATTAAATACCATCTACCGTTTTTAAGGAAAAAACCTGCTGGAGTAATTAATAACAAAGAAGCATAAAACTTCAGCGACTCAAAGGTGTACATCGTGTGCTTTTCATCTCTGCCAAGACGTAGGGTATTATTTTAATGGGTTACTTTTAAAAAACAATGTCTGATTGTAATTCTAACTGTTCTACCATGCGTAGGCTTATTATGCTGCTGCTGCTTTCTGCAAAAGTCTGCAACTGCTAGCAATGAATATTCAACACATGCCGCCTCAATTGTTTGGTGTAGAAAAGGGGAAAAAGTTGTCCATGATTTTAATCTCGCTGATTTTAATGTATTACCGTCATGCCTGTAGGGAGAATCTGTGGAAGTCAGCTGGGTTTTGGATTTGTTGGTTTGTTTTACCGAATTCTGTGCCTGTAAGGTCTGTATTTCCTTTAGAGAAAAGTCTCTGCACTGGGAAGCAAAGGGCTAGGACTGCTGACAGGTGACATAGGAATTATGTGTTATTTTGACGAAGAGCTGAATCTGTGGTTTAATTTCACTCATTTATAAAATGGAAATAGTCGTCCACACTTTCTGCTGGTGGCAGTGTTGTAACCACCACCAGCTTGGATAGCTTTATTTAGCAGAATGGTCGACGCAACAAAACTTAAAACACTTACTATATTGTATTCTGCATGGCAAGCATGCTTGGGCTTTCATATGCTCTTTGGGTGGAGTGTATTGGCAATGCACGCAGAAACATTTAAATACGTAAATGCAGACATCTCACGTGGTTTGTATGTGCTACTTATCTCCATGTCCCATAAGCCACGAACCGTTTCATGAGCCTTACGGAGATAAGAGAAACTTCTTAGTGACTATTTTTCTTGTGTTCCTTATACTCAGCAGACTGGAGGACAGATTGGATCATAAGCAAATTAAGCAGGAGGTTCCTGTTTCTCCTCCAAAATATGAGTAAAAAGTAGTTTATGCCCACCCTCTGTACACTTATAAAGAGCCTGGAGAAATTAATGAAAAAACCCGAAATTCTAGCACAGCCTTCCACCTCCAGTGAAACAGTTCTAGAGATAGGTGCTAAAAATGAGGGATGCTGGTTAGAAAAGTGGTTTGGCTATTGGCCCTAATTCATCATCTTACCTGGGGTACCTAAAGGTAGGGGACATGAATCCGGGCCCATCTGGACTCTTCTAAGAAGAGAAATGAAATGTTGCACACCCTTATATTCCTATTTAACTGTAGTTACCAGATCTACAGATGTTTATGTGATACCATGTGGCTGTAGTCACTCCAGCAGGGCTGGTATGACAGCTTGCAGTAAAGGTTTCTGTTGCTCCCCACAGTTGCAATTTCTGCTTGAAGGTCTACATTTCAAGACCGGCATAAAATTTTCCATGCTGGCTAGAACTGATCATGGAACTTTTCTGCAAAAATGCTTCCAAAACTTTCCCCAAACAATTAATAAAGATATGTATTGCATTTATGTTTTGGGTCAGACACAATTTGTCCAGCAGATTGCTCTAGAGTCAGGTCAGGCTCTGAATGAAAGGTCTCTTCTTTCACAGACTGAAATGTGGTAGCTTGAGGCTTTCCTGCACAGGCACGGGCACTGCAGTGACAGCGTATGGTCCCCATGTGCGTCTGTTTGGTCACCTGCAGCTCTGGGTGTTTGTAGAGCCTGGAGGGAGCGGGGCTGCGCTGTTTGTAGGGCCCGAGGGAGCGGGGCTGCGCTGTTTGTAGGGCCCGGAGGGAGCGGGGCTGCTCTGTTTGTAGATCCCGGAGGGAGCGGGGCTGCGCTGTTTGTAGGGCCCGAGGGAGCGGGGCTGCGCTGTTTGTGGGGCCTGAGGGAGCGGGGCTGCGCTGTTTGTAGGGCCCGAGGGAGCGGGGCTGCGCTGTTTGTAGGGCCCGAGGGAGCGGGGCTGCGCTGTTTGTAGGGCCCGAGGGAGCGGGGCTGCGCTGTTTGTAGGGCCCGAGGGAGCGGGGCTGCGCTGTTTGTAGATCCCGGAGGGAGCGGGGCTGCGCTGTTTGTAGGGCCCGAGGGAGCGGGGCTGCGCTGTTTGTAGGGCCCGAGGGAGCGGGGCTGCGCTGTTTGTAGGGCCCGAGGGAGCGGGGCTGCGCTGTTTGTAGGGCCCGAGGGAGCGGGGCTGCGCTGTGCGCTCGGTGCCCCCGCGCTGCCGGCCCGCGCCGAGGGTGACACCCTGCGGTGCCGCCGGGCAGCGCTCGGCTCCCGCTGGGAAGGGAGACGCTGCGGTGGGTGGGTGGATGGCTGCCAGAACGCGGGAACAGGAGGGCGTGGGAGGCGGCGCGTCTGGGAAACGGTGCCCTCCTCCTGCACCTGCATGAGCCACGTTCAAGCTGCGCCTGAGAGAGGGGCAGGAGCGATGTCACAGCTCCAGTTCCTCTTGCAGAGAGGCATCAACTCGTGATGATAGAGGGGCTGCGTTCCTGGAGTTGTGCCAGCCTCACTCAGCCCAAGCTTCCTTCTGTCAGATTCAGTTTTCCGTGTAACATCCCCATCTGGACTCATCTGCCTCTGAGATGCACTTGGCTAACACAGGAGTTCCCTCCAGAGTATTTTTTGGTGCCTAGATTGCCAGCTGCTGCAATGGGTGCTGCCTCTCTCCCTGTTCTCCAGCAGAAGGATAGGTAGCACCAGGCGAGAACAACACTGCACCGCGTCCATGGCTCCTTCAGCAGTTCCTTATTTGGAAAGGTTAGGCTATGTGGGAAATGATCCACAGCCTCGGCCTGTTTATTTTTTAGGGTTCTGTTAACTGAATCATTTCTCCCCATGGGTGAGGACGTGAAGAACTCGGTACTCTGCGGATGGTCTCTTGCATGTTGATGAGGAGGAGATACCCCACAGTTCAGGCCATCTTTTATGAATGTAATACATGAAGCACACAAATAAGTGGTTTATAGGATAAAGCCTAAGCCTTCTTAGACTTTATCCTGCTTTCTCAGTTCTTGTAAACATCTTTCCCTCTGCACTTTGGAGTCTATACCTATGATTGTTCTCTAGTGATGTGGTATTGAGATTTTCTGCTCTGGTATAGAAAATCCATATACTTACTTTTGAAATGTACAGAAATCTCTCTTTACTTTTCTAAAGAAATAATATTCTTTAAAGGTCTACTGGAGAGTAGAAATCTAGCACACAGTCCTATATATCTTCAAAAATATATTGGAAGTCAATCAGTTGCCATTTTTACTTTTCTCAGGGAAATAAATTTATCAGTTCAGGTAAATGCACATCTTGCTCTGAAGACAGCTGTACAGCTAATGTCTCCCCAAGTACAAAGTATGTGCCATACAGAGTAGCTTCCTCCTGAGAACTCTTCTGTATCAATTCAATTATAGATGCAAAGAATAGACTTTGTATGGATTTGAACAGAAGTAATATATACCATACAACCACAGTTAATGACTGATTGTGCTGAAGTGAACACTGAAATAAAAAGTAAGAATGATGTGTGGGTACACAGGGACCTAGCTTTTCTGAAGGGACAAAATAGTCCATATACTTCTTTTAAGTGATGACTGAGTTACGGGATGTGCTTAATCAGCTAATGCTAAAGAGGGTCTTGAATGTGACTTATGTTTCCAGATTTGGGTCTAAAGTTTCTCTGTATTCCAAGATCACTTTGGCTCCCAGACATCAGGTTATATTTCACTGATGTGCTGTGAATGATAAATTTGCAGACTTGTAAGAACCATTCCTGCTTAATAAGAGATTATCCAGTTATTAATTTTTCAACCCTGAATATGGAATATCATCTCACTGAGTTACACTGGGCCACACATCAGTTAACAATCTGTGGCTAAGTTAATTGAATCATGTCTCTTGATCAGTATGGGTCAGACCTGAGCATGCTACCTAGTCTCTTTACAGCAACTTTCCAGGTACCCAGAGAGAGAAAATGATCTCACTTGTCTTAAACAGAGATGCTGGGTGCTCTGGAGGGGATGGTTTCTTTCCATTGCCTATAAATGGAGTTTTCACTGACTTGTAAATGCAGTAGCTTAAAACAGATTCCTCCTCCCTCTCAGATGATCATTCGGCATGTGCATATTTTGCTCACGGTTGGTGTGTGTTTAGCAGATCACATCCTGGGCACATGGGATTGATATCAAAAGACATGGAACTAACTGGAAATGATGCAGCTCACTAGGGAGTTGAAGTATTTTACCTCTGCAGATGCTGATAAGCCCTGCAAGCAATTAAAAACATTTAGCAGAAAAAAGCTGTATTTGTTTAAAACATGACTGCAAGCCAGTAGAAGGCTTAACAGATGTGATGACCAGCTTCCAAAGCATGGATTTTTAACTTAAGGTTTACAGATGACTAGTGATATACCGCTCCTTATTTTGTGGCCAGTACAAAGAAGTATTTCAGCAACTACAACAAGGAGATGAGAAGTAGAACAAGCAGCCTATAAAACAGAAAGTGCTAGAAAAGAAATATGAAAAGCAAAAAAAAAAAATTGTTTTATTATTTCTAAAACACCTATCACTTTGGATATCTGCCCTGAAATATACATTATATATTAACATTACTAATATGACATTGCATCTCTTGGCATGTTGCCATCATGCACAGTATTATGACAGGTGACGACAAAGAGCTGAAAATAGATAAGACACTGGTACATTCCATTAGAAAATCAGCAGAGTAGTTCTTGTGTGAAACAGTGCCAAAATCTACAGGGAGTTATACTAAATCATGTAAACCTGTAAACCAATTTTTCATATAACATGAGAGCATCATTTGCAGAGCCATTCAGCTGGCATGAGTCAAACCAAACGTTTGATGAGGGCCTGTTACCATCTGGGTCAAAAATAATTTGCCAACTGTTTGTGCTAAAACACTGCGGTTAGTCACTCTGAGCCAGATTTTAGAGCCTTGTAACACACAAAGCCCACGACATATTCACTCCACTGGGACAGTTTACATGAATCAAAGTTAATGCTGTGGGTACCTGCTCTACTGCTGCATGTAGTACAGCTCTTGCTGGTACATTCCAGTGTGTATTTTTCATATAATTGTAGAATCAGAGAATGGTTTGGGTTGGAAGGGAACTTAAATATCATCTAGTTCCAACCCTCCTGCCATGGGTAGGGGCACCTTCCACTAGACCAGGTTGCTCTGGGCTCCATCCAACCTGGCCTGGAACACTTTCAGGGGTGGGGCATCCACAGCTTCTCTGGTAAACCTGTTCCGGTGCCTCACCACCCTCACAGTAAAGAGTTAGGTATTTACTGTTTTCCTTCACTCCAGCTGTGCAGCTCCTGTTGCAGTGGACAGGCCAGACATACAATGTCTCTTGGTTTCCATGTCACCTTGACTGGAACTGCCTGGTAAAAAGAACTGCTAGCAGAGCTTGTGAATTCCCTCCCTTGACTTATGGAGCCATTGCTGAGGTGGCTTTTGTCCCT
This sequence comes from Coloeus monedula, assembly GCF_965178545.1. Classification (NCBI taxonomy): domain Eukaryota; kingdom Metazoa; phylum Chordata; class Aves; order Passeriformes; family Corvidae; genus Coloeus; species Coloeus monedula. Next base: position 62,920,774 of record NC_138782.1, read on the forward strand.
GCTGGAGGCTGTAAAGTAAAACTTACACGGTCAAGCTACGTAAGTGCTGCTTTACTCAACATCTGGGTTAGACCGACAGTGCCAATGTGTTTCCACAGACCACTGAGCCAAAATAGCAGTTCATTTAATCAAGAGAGAAGGGTCCCATAACCTTTTCCTTATTATGGCACAGAATAATGGTCCAGCACAGGGGTGGAATTGTAAAGGGACGCAGAACAGCAATATTTTGGCAAAAGTGAGACTTTGTCTCAGCACTCTCACGTATGTGCTAAAGCCACTGATGGTCGCCCAGCTGGGCTATGGGAAAGCAATCCCTTTGAGTCGTGTGATTGCAACTGGAGGTTAGAGGTGCTGGCTCGAGGCTGCAGGCTTTTGGCTATTGGCAACAGGACCTTTGTTCTGTTTTGCTGTGTAGAACCCTATGTGTCAGGGCCCAAGACCCCAACAGCCGTGCTCCAGCATGCACTTGGAATGTTCATGGATTGTGCAACATTTTGACATGGTTCCTATCTTTCAACTATAGTGTCCACATGAAGGCTCTGAGAGAAGCAGTGTCGTCTTCCACATAAGCACGGATGGAAGGTAATCTTCTCCTAAAGATGTTCGTGCATCCAAGATTTTCTTCTTCCCATTATGTAGTTAGGTCTCCAGTCATTTCAGAAATCCAAGAATGCTCATACTTGACTGTCTGAATGCAGTTCACACCTTTTAACTTGATAAGTTTGATAAATATAATTTGCTAAAATTAATTTGGGAAGATCACTGATTGTGAAGTGAAAAAAACCAGAGTGATCTTGATTCTCACCTCTCTTTCTGTCAGTTTGATTCTGGCACAATATGATTGACTTTACTGGAATTTGTCTGAGCTTCCTGAGCAATTAAAAAAATTTAGTCCCACAACCACGTGAAAATTGCAAGCAGGTTTTTATAGTGAAATTATTTTTTTACAATATATCTTTACCATTTTCTGTTGGGGACAGTTTTATAAGACTAAATTAAACAAGTCACAAATATCTACCAAGTGTGAGGAATTGCAAACAGATTATTTTCATCTATCCTTTAGCATTTTATGGATGCACATGAACCAAGAAATGACTGTTTTTTCCATGTGTAGCCAAGTATATGGTCGCTATTCAGTGTTTTCATTTCAGCTAAGGTCTTTCATCTGTTTGCAGTAAATACACCTTTATGTTATCATATCATCCTGAGAGTCCTCTTCAAGTAAAAAAAAAAAAAAAAAAGAAAAGTGCTGCAATAGTTCCAGAATTGCCTTTTTGAATAGACTACTTAAAAACAGAGATTAATACCCTTCCCTGGATGAGAATTCAAGAACTCAGTTTTCACTGCTCTTGTTCTCCTGGCACAGTGTTCAGCACTGATGGATGACACCTGGGTATACAGTATTAGTCATACAGGCACATGCAGTACCCAAACCCACAACACGTGGAGATAAGATACACATTGCTTACAGTTTAGAATCCAACAGCTACTCATGTAATGGCATATTAAAAGTAGGATCTATTATACCTCTCTATTTACCCACCACTGAGTAGTGAATTGTAATTAGAATTTGGTTTCACAAAGATGACACCTGAAAACCCATCACCCCAGTTACCTGTGACCCCCTCTATTTGTCTGCCCTTTGTCACACCCTCATCTCTGAGTCCTTGTCAGATTCAGACACATTTTCTCTGCAAACAAGAAATCTCACATCTTCTCTTTTCCCTCTAGAGATAGTAGCTTAATTTTCTGTAGAAAGCGCTGACGTGCACCTTTGACAGCTTGCTTTCTGAGTCTTTTGATTCAGGTTCTGCCCTGATCATGGCATAGCAAGCCTCTACAATCTGACCCAAATTTTTTTTGAGTTGTAGGCATCTCTAACAATATCCTTTCAGATCTAAAATGTAAGGCCTTTCACATCTCAGCTTTTCCTGACTCCATTGCTCACATTTTATTTCCAGGGATACTTTTATTCTAACTGAGATTTTTAATTCATAATCTCAAAAACAACTTGTTGCAGAATAGTTAGGTTCCAAATTAGTCCTGGAGGCTCTAAATCCAAATAGAAATTTATTTCTATCTGAAAGACTGAAAATACTGTTTAAATATTTTTTAAACTGGCCAATTTTCAATTAAGGTAAAATTTTAAATAATAATAAAAAAAGGAGAAAAATCTGCTTTTATTTATGTCAACATAAATTACAGGAAGGCCAAAGAGTCTTACGGGTTTTCAAAGTTAAAATTGAAGGCAAAATTTGGCCATCATAGTTGTTATCATCACAAAATAGGGAGTCTTGCTTAAGAACTGAAACACCTGACCGTACCCTGTTCCCACAATACTATTAGCTCTGAGTACAATGTTTTCTGTTACCTTTCCTAAATTTAGGCTGTTGGTCTTTACAATTTTACATTCTCCCTTTATGTTGACCATAAATCAGGAGTCTTTTTCAACCGACCTAAATAAGGTGAAGCGCTAATGCCAAATTACTTGCTGGCTAAGGACAAAAATACACTGATTACACCATCAGGATATAAAAAGGATGTTAAGAAGCTTGTGAGTTCAATTGTGGTATTTCCAGGAAGCTTAGTCCTCTATAAATGTGGCTTTATTATTATTACTATTATTATTATTATTATTATTATTATAATCTTCACTCTGAAAAGGCAGCTGGAAAAGCACCGTTACTAAAATGAAGAATCAATTCAGAACCTAGCTGGTCACATCTAGTGCAAAATCTAATCCCCTTCCCTCCTTTGAATATAGTGTCAGTTTACCAATATATCTTCCAAAGTTAGGATTATAGAACTTTTATAAACTCTTCATCAGAAGAGCATTATTTGCACTTATTTTAAATATTCTGTGCTTATTTTCTGCAAATAAGCTTATTAATGACATCTCCTTAATGACTTGTATGATAAGTTAATTTATGCTCCAAATATAACAAAATAGAAGGTGTAGAAGCACAAACCCAAACACTGATAGCAGCTACATCTTGAAATCAGCAGAGGTATACCCTGATATTTTCTCACTCTACGTATACTACTTCTATCTTAATCCTTTTTACCTCAATAGCAAGAAGAGCACAATAGGTCAGGTTTTCTGCCCTCCAGGTAAGTGATATAAGAAGCTTTTCCCATTTGGGTTAATCCAAAATTACACGACGAAAGCACCAGTTTGCCATACTTAGGAGGGGGCATGGTATTGCATGTCAGCAGTAGGAAATCCTTTTTCTCAAACTGTAGGTCGAACCTGCCCTGGGAGGGTGTACATCCAATAACCAGAGCGTGCCTGCATGAACACACAGGCAGCCTTGAACTAAATTTAAGGTACCTGTAAGCTGCTCTGACGAAAGAGACGGCGTGAATATCCCAAACCCTCGGCAGAGGGCTGCTAGCAGAAAGCTTGACAGGTCAAATACTTACTGTGCTTCTTAGCTAGGTGTGACAGCCTGCACTCAGTTCTGCTGCAGGGACATCGTTAGCTTGATCGATGTTTATCCTGGTCAACTCTGACAGCTACAGTGAGCAAGGTGAGACAGCCAGGCTTTCAGTCTCGGCTCTGCAGGCCCACAGGGGACATACAGGGCTCACTTCAGCAGTGAGCTTGTGCAGAAACCGCAGAAAGTGTTCTTCACTACCGCTTGTATTCTGGCTCACCAGATTAAGTTTCAACAAAGTGCATTTCCCTGTCCTGTCATCACACCTTCTCGGGACAACAGATCTTCCACATTTCCTGATATGAGATAAAAGTGTCAGGTTGAACACCAGAGGTCATGTCTTTCCTGTCAGTTTCTACTGTGGGAGGACAGCCATAGTGCTTGGTTGTGGCTGTGAGCTGTTTCTTCTTCCAGATCTCTCTTCTACCTCTTTTCCCTGATGACCTAGAATTACTGTGTTAAGAGGACAGTGAATGATCAATGCCTGTTCACCCTGTCCATGCCACTTGTGATTCATAAGTGAGCTTGAGGAGAGCAAAAGTAAGGGGAGTGAACATCCATGATTTAGTGAAAGGCTAATTTTATTCCATCCAGGGGCCTTGCTTAAGCTGTGCACATTGGTTCTTTGACCCTGAACAAGAAAGGGCAAAAGTGATGTTAACAATGACCAGGAGGAGAACTAGAGAAGCACCATGTTCTTTGTAAACCACACAGATTTCATTGCAGTGACAATGCTGCTGAGAGGCACTAGCTGCCATGAAATAAAGACGACTGATGTTTGTGTAAGTGTGGAATAAAATTGTTCACATATACAGTGGCTTAGCTGTTCCTTCCAAAATCGTAGTTCACAGTGGAGCACTGAAAAGTATTTGCTCCAGTTCATGCTCCAGACATCCCAAACATGAGTGGCCAAGCTAAGCAGGTGGGGTTTTGCTGTCTCTGATACCTCTAAATCACTCCTTGCTGCCAGAAACACTAGGAAGTTGCAGCTACCTTCTCTATCTCTCTGCCATGTTCCTCCCACAGCTGAGTGTTGCAAGGAGTTAGCATTTTGGCAAGCACTCGAAAAGCCCAGAGACAATACAGCCAACACATTTGGTGCCCTGTTGTGAATTGCTCCCTGCCTGACACCTGCTGCTCTCTCACAGGCAGAAGCTGAACTGCTCTGCTGCTGATGGGGACTGTGGGGGCTCTGAGTTTCATGCAGGAGGATGGCCCCTTGTCTGCTGACCTCCTTTGGTGGAGCACAGACAAGGTGATGTCCATTGAGGGGTGAGGTTGGGAATGTGGGTAGGCCCAAAAGTGGACAGAAGAACAAGGAGATAACTGGGGTAAGGCTTTGCAAAGTGTTGGGGGCAGAACACAGAAAGGGAAGATTTCTGCAAAGGTGCATATGAACTCATGAAATGGTTTATGTGTAAGCCATTGCTCATGGAGCTGCACAGTGTTTGGCAGCTGTATTTGCTGTTGATATCTGTTGTTTCATGAGCAGTGCATGACTTTCTGGGAAGAGACTCTTTTTGTTTCCCGTTGCCTGGCCCCTGACCTGGTCTGTCAGCAAAGGTGAAGTTCCTTTTGGTGTGCTATGGGCTGTGCACCATGAACTGGGCTATTGTGCACCCTTATCTCCGGGAGCAGCAGGATGTGTGAAGGCCCTACTCCCCTCTGGAAAAGCATGCTGAGGCCTGTGATTGCATTATCCATGGAAAAATACAACGTGGACTAGTATAGATAGGCTGTGGCTCTAGGACCTGATCCTTTTTATAGGATGAGGTGTCAAGACAAGGCCATGCTAAGGCCTTAGCATAACAGGTTAAGTAGGGCTTCAACTTGACACTGCTGCAGTGACATGGAGGGAGATAACTGCACGGTGCAGCTCAGGGGGGAGAAAAGTGGATGCAGCAGTGCTGCAGGGAAGCAAGAGGGGAACTGTGAGAAGCCTCAGATTGCTGCAGTGGAAGGGCAGTTTTGGTGGTCCCTTTAGGATACTCCTATCTCCAGATATGTGAGAGACAGGGAACCAATTTAATAACTATTACTGCCACCCTTGGCTCTGATGAGGGTATTTTATAACTTATCACAAGAAATTTGATATTAGCCAGCTGTGATTCCACCCACAATGGAGATGTGACAACCACTTGCTGAGCTCAGGTCCAAGCCCCCAGGAAGAGGCAAGATAGCTGAGAGAACAGCACTGCAGGAAAAGCAGTGCCTGACCTGAGTGTGTCCCTCATGAGTTAAATTGCTGCTGGGACCCCAGACTAGGTCCCCATATGGCTGCAGTGAGGAGGCAGCAGAAGTGGCACAGGTAGGGGTATCTGCTAGCCTACTGCTAAGTGTTACAGACTTTGAAGTAGCCATAGGGCTACTCTCAAGTCTGGGTTAATGTATCTTGACATAAAACATCCTCTCTGGTCCTCATTTACTGAGCTGGCCACAAGAAAGGAGGAGCACAGAATCTAATTTCAAATCGTTATTTTAATTTGCTCTGCCATTAGTGAATATTCCTCTTTTTACTTGTGGCCTCAGCGCTTCAAAATAATTGTTCAGTGTACTTATTTTGTATGATCTAACTTTTCTAAGCTATCCTTTGTGGTGTGAATAAACTAGTACAAAATTAAAGTGTCGGGGTTTTGTTGATTGGGTGGGTGGGTGGGTTTTTTTTTTTGTTTGTTTTTTGGTTTTTTTTTGGGTTTTTTTTGTTCTGTTTTGTTTTTGTTTTGGGTTTTTTCCTTAAAAATTATCAGCTATCAAAGCAGAAATCTCTGTGAGATGGTTCTCAAAAGTAGTTTGGTACTGTTATCCTGGAATGATTAGCTGGTCAAACACTTCACATAATTAAGTCCCACGTGAAGTCCTTGAACTGAAATTAGATTGTTCTTTCCTGTAGTATGCTTTGAAAAATATAGTGCTGGTGACCTCTAGTGGAGTAAAAAGTAGACTTTTTTTTTTTTTTAAGGTAGTTCAGCAGTTAAAAGCAGTGGATTTTCTCCCCTCCAAACTGTATTAAACTGAAACCCATAAAACAGAAGCTTATTTTGCTTGTCTGTGTTCAAGAAGCTAAAAGCAACCATACAAAATCTGCTTCTGTGAGCTCACATTTCTGAGGGATTTATGTAATGCAAAGATTATGATGCAATTCTGATAAAGGAGGTACATGACATTGGTGTAATGCATTTAACTGTGGATTCTGAGAAAAGGCAAAGAGCCCATAATGGATAAATCCCTCCAAGCCTCTTATGAATTCGATGTCAGGTCTCCTGTTTTCATTCCTGTCACTAGAGGGTGAAGAATGTAAAAGGCAATTGGTTTCTTAAAGGTAGACCCTCAGTGGATACCCAATAAGCTTGACTGTTAGTGGGGTAATCTTTATGCCAAGAATGCTTTCCTCTTCCTGCAAAACCCTAGGTTTTGTTAAATCAGGAGTTAGGGCATGTACAGGCATGCTAGAGCTTAAAAGCCGAAGTCTCTGAAGATGCTGTCTTCAGGGAGCAGGTCATGTCCTTGCTTCCCAGCTCCTGATGCCCAAGAAGCTGCACCTTGCCCTTCATTCTCCTTAGGAAGAGAGAGTTGCCCCCATCCAGCCACCCCAGAGAGTTTTGAACTGAACAGCATGAAAAAAATTGCCCCACTGTGGAGGTAGATGAAAGTCAAGCTCCAACCCCTGCCTGTTCAGCCCCTGATTCTAGGGAAGTTACCCACACTGGACTTTCCAAGTCAGTTTGTTCATTGGTAGATGCCTTCTTTCTTAAATACATGGAAAATAATTGCAGTATGCTTTTATATAGATATAATTGCAAGTAACTATGATTATTTGTTATTAATTCTTAATAAATATTAATAATTATTAACAAATAATTGTCAGGTTGGAGGAAAATCTGTTGTCACTTCCACAGTGGTCTGTCCTGGGTCTGCTTCTCTTATTTTCTTCCTCCTCCATCACTCATGTCATTACAAGATGTGTGTATTAACTTTGTGTGGGAGACCACAAACAACACCCAGCTGGGAGGGGAGCTGAAGGCACACAGGAGGGCAGAAGACTGACAAATTAGTATAGAGAGTTGAAAAAGGGTAGGTAATAAGTCAATTAGACCACAAAATTATACATATAAGCAAGAGTAATTTGCTACAGAATTATGAAATGGGATGTGGCAGGCTGGCTAAAAGTTCTGCAGAAAGGAAATTGAGGTTGTAGGATACCCTGTGTTATTAATGAACAATAATGCTGACACTGTTGTGAAGAAATGTGAGGATCACATCTGTGAAATATAAGCAGAAAAATTAATACATAAGAGTCATGAAGAAATTTTTCTGCCTTATTCAGCAGCCCTAAGGCCTTCACTGGTGTTGCATGTTCCATTCTGGGCAACATTCCCCCAAGAGAGGTGTGATTCAATGAGGGCTCTTGAGTCCAGCAGCAGATAACCAATATCTACAAAGAGCAGAGAAATATACAGTTCTTCATATCCCCTGGGGACAAAGCAAGGAAAGATGGACTAGCACTTGTACAGAGGGTTTAAGAGAAACGTGAGTCTAACAACGAGCATAATTAGGCACTGGAAGACACCTGCCTCAGAAGACAGTGAAATCTCTGTGTTTAGGCATTTTTAAAGAGCAGGTTAGACAAGAAAAATTTAGCAATAAAGATAAAAAGCGAAGGCTGAGACAGCGGGCCTTTTGTTAGGGCAGGAAGATGGGCTAGATGGCCTACAGGGGACGCTGTCAGACCTACTTTTCCTCTTTGCGTGATCTGAAATGCTAAAGCTTTATTTTCATCTGTGTTCCAGACTCCCAAGTGTGAACAGTCAATAGTAACTGCTTTTATGTGTTTTAAGACTTGGTTAACACTAAATCACAAGGACAGAGCCTAGGTTTCCCAAACTGGGTGTCCAAATAAAAAGGATGTTTTGGGTTTTAAAATAACACCTCTTGCTTCCTCAACCCCAATGCAGAGTTAATGCTATCCATTCATTTTTTTTTGTCATGTTTTAAAGGTGGATTAATTCGGTCTTATGAAATTTTTATATATTACAGTACCATCTAGCATTTTATACTGCTAACTATGTTTCCGTGACGGATTATGTCCATTTTCAAGGTTAATACCATGGGCTGAAAAAAACCCAAACATCGTAATGCTCACTATCACTGTAGGTTATAAAGGCAGCAGCAATGGCTGTGGTTTTGCAGATTGAGTTCTGATGTACCACAGACCTCCACAATATTATTAGCTAATAATTATCTTCTATGTGTACCGAACAAGGTGAGGGTGTGTGAAAAAACCTGTATGCAGTACAGATATTAAACAATCTGTTATGCATGTGCACAAAAGTGCAGAGCAACAGAAGCGTGAATACCCTCTGCTTCTGGGATTTACCAGCTTGTGCACAGCTGCCTTTTGTAATAGTGTTTCCATGTGCCCTCGTGCATGAAATCAACCTATGCAGTACTCAAACATGAAGAACACATTTACAGGACCCTGAGACTGGCTCAACTGATAAGAGCATGGTGTTAACACCAGGGTGATGGGTTTGATCCCCATACTGCCCATTTACCTAAGAGTTGGACTTGGTGATCCTTGTGGGTTTCTTTCAACTCAAAATATCTGTGGTTATCTGTGATATGAGTCATTGAGACAAACCTGTATTGTCATCAAGAAGAAGCTGTTTGGTTCCTTTCTCCACTCGGTTAAACAGAGAGGCGCAACACAAGCTGTTGTTGAGACAGTTGTGAGTTGCTCTCTTTCCCAGATTGGCACAGCCCAGGCAGGAGCCACATGTACAGGGAACCAGGTCGCCCCTGGCTTGTCGGGTTGCCCAGAAATCTCTTCTGTCTAAACTCACAGCAACCTACAGAGATCAAAGCTCAATTTGATCTAACAGTCACTTGGAAATGAATCTGGAGGGATGGAATGATGTGGGAAGCCTCTGAAAGCTGTCTGAAAGCAGACATGCCAAATCTGAGAGCAGCCTGTGCAGCTCCAGCAGACTGCAGAGTCCATGCAGTAGGTGCAAGCCCATCTGTTGGCTGCAAACACCTGGCCAGCTGCAGTTACCATGCAGAGCAGTAGCACTTTTGCTTTTCCTCCAAAAATTCCCTCCAAATCCCACTTGCTCCATGACACCCATTATCTCTGAGGAGCCAGGATCCAATACAAAGGTGGAGACTTTGATAAGGCAAGTTGCTCTGCTCCTGTCCTGAGCTCCCAACACCAGCAAAAAGACATAGGCAAATAGTTAAAGGGGAATTCCACTGCAGCTGTGTTCCTCAGCCCTCACTGCTCTAGCTTGCCACTGGCACAGGTGTCTCCCTTGGCAGGGAGGATTTCAGGTGAATGACGCAGTTTCAGGCTGTGCTCAGGCCCTCCCTTTTAACTGGCAAATTGAAAACCTGCCTTTTACGGGTCTTGTGGTTTAACCCCAGACAATAGCTAAGTAACATGCAGCCTCTCATTCACTCCCCTAACTTGCCCTGGTGTGACGGGGACAAGAATAAGGGAAAAAAAGTAAAACTGGTGGGTTGAGATATGAGCAATTTAATAATTGAAACAAAATAAATAATAATAATTATCATCATCAAATGAGAGAGGAAGAGATAAAATCTAAAAACCCCCCAGTGATGCACAGCACCACTGCTCACCTTTCACTGACTGATGCCCAGCCCATTCCTGAGCAGTGATCAGTGCCTCCCAGCCAACTCTATCCCAGCCAAAACTGAGACCAGGGGTGTGTTGCTGCACAGCTGAGCACTGTCCCTAGGGTACCTGCCCCCTACTGCCCCATCCATGTCAATGGTGCAAGGGCTGGACTGTTCCAACTATCCTGCAGTCATAAACCTGAAGGATTAAATGTTTTCTATCCATTGAACTGATTCTGTTCCTCAATTTTAATGTCATGTATGTTAAAGCTGAAGATTTAAACATGTAAATGTTAAACCTTTCATAAAATAATCAAAATACTGGCTTAGAAAACATGTCTTTTTAAAATAAAAAATGCTGAGTTATTTAATTCATGATCACACTCTTGAGTTTCTATGAATGAAGCTTAACTAACTCAGGCTTTCAAGTTTTTACAGCTAAGAGGGTGGGTTGTGTAGATGTGATAATCATAGGACTCTAGGAATTAGGCACTCTAATATGTTGCCTCTGATTTCCATGGCATGTGTCCAAGAGTTTGAGAGCTGGCACAAGTGTATTAGCTTCTAGAACTGCCAAGGGATTCAAACCCCACAGAACATGTTACTTAGAAAAATCTCTAAATCACATAGAAAGCCATTTCAAAGTCAGATGTCTTGCAGAGATCTGGGAGTTTTTTCAAAATGGTACTGAAGGCCTGATTTTCCTTTCTCACTGCAGTAGCTGCTTTGCCTCTTTGGGTGGGCTCAGGAAAAGGAGAGGTCAAAGAGCTTGGAGTAAAAATGCGCGAGTGTGCGTGTGATGGGGGGTGTGAGGTCATTTTCACTGAGAACAACTGAAATTTGAGAGCTGCTATCAGGCAGGAACAGACACCCACTGCAAAAAGCCAAGGTGCAATTCAGGAAGGTCACAGACCAGGGAGACTTTCCTTTGAGAAGAGAAGTGCATATTGGTAACTACCTAGGAAAGGGTAAGATTTGGAGAAGAAAGCGAAACGTGAGAGATGTGTTCAAACCCAGTCTGGAGGGGGAGAAGGCAGTGCCAAAACTCATCACCATGTTTCCCAAAAATCAGTGAGATGAGGTTGGAGAAGGAAAATGTGTCTTTCATGTTCCCAGAGGAGCCAGGAAGAGACTTGCAAGCTTCCTTGCTCTCTGTATTGGGTTGACCCTGAGTTGATGGACAGTCTTTAAGACCAATTACGCTTCTCACAATTTACATATTTAAACCGCACAGAAAAGCGGGACTTCCCCTTTTGGTCGGAGCTCGCTTGCTGGGAGGTGGGGGCAGCTCGGGGCTTCCCGGCCCCGCCGGGCCGGGCCGGGGCCACTGCCCCTTTCCCCCTTTCCCCACGCTGTGGCACAGACCCTGGGTGGCTGGGGGGGGACTGCCTCAGAGCCACAGGCAGCTAAAACCAGCCATGGACTGCTCACAGCTAAACCCAGCCATGGACTGCTCACAGCTAAACCCATCCAGCGCGGCTTCTGGGGACCGGCGGGTCCCTCTCCTCTCCATGCGGAGCCGGCGGAGTCAACGGGAGCCGGCAGAGCCTCCTGTCTGCAGCCAGCACACTTCGTGCTGAACTGAAGAAGACACCACGCAGCCAGCAGCACAAAGGGAGCGAGGCTTTCCCCACCGTAAAGGCTGAACAAGAACACTCTTCAGCATGGCGGTGTCAGTCAGAGAGAAAGAGAAGTGAGTCACATGGGACAGAGCTGAGCATGGCGACGGGAGAAAAGAGGGCGGTGCCACGATTCTGGCGGGCAGCTTAAAAGAAACCTTCTTGCATGCCGTGGTAAGAAATTGTAATACCACAAACTGTTTGTCTCTTTAATCCATTTGAAGAACATGGGGGGATGGAGTATCTTCGTGTGCCTGTGAAGATTGTGAAGAATGCCAATGCCAGGCTTTATAGTAGTAAGAGGCTGTTAGAGACTTGTGGCAAAGAAGAGCCTTTGTGTGCAGGACAAAAGAACTTATCCTTAAAAAGATGAATAACCCCATGTGATGGCCCATGTTTTGCAGTGTGAAAGAACTGTGAGATTTTTCATGGGAGAGATGTTCTACACACAGCAGATTGTTTGTTTCCGGGCGGATCTGCTGTTGGTGGCAGTTTGGGAACCACGTGCAACTGAAGGAAAACCCTTTTTTCCCTTAAGCATAAGAGAGAGACTTTTCAAGAACTGGAACACTGACTAACATCCCATGTTCTGTTATCTCTTGTGTGAGCTAGGTAAAAGGAGAGAAGTGCTGGAGGGGGGGGGGGGATTTGCTTTAATTTTGTTTTGTTATTGTCTCTTTACTTTTAATTCTGTTAGTAATAAAACTCTTTCATTGTACTGCAACTGTTTAAGGTTTGTGCCTGCTTTGCTTTTCTCCTAATTCTTATCTCACAGAAGGAAAACAAGTAAGTAATGAATATTTTGAACCAAAACCACTACATTTAATTGGTGTTTCTGCCCGGTTTCGAACTCAACCCGCTACACTCTCATAAGAGTAGCTGCAACTAAGCAGCCCCTCTAGTGCTGCTCTGGAGTTTCTGATTACTTTTTGTGCTGTGAAATTAACCTTCAACCAAGTCAGTAGCTTTCTGCCTATTGACTCCACATACCCAAAAATCTTCCTCATGCACTATGTCCATGGTAGAAAAGTCTTTTTCGAGAGCTAAACTTTATCAGAGCTAACTACAAAACTTCTCTCTTGTTTGACAAGACCTGCTGAAGTTAGAAGCTGTATTGGAAGGCTAAAGCTTTGTGTGCAGCCTGTTTGCTGCGAATCCAGTCTCAAACATTCTTTCTTTGGGGCATTCCTGCTCAGAGGCAGTACAGTGGCTCTTCAGGGCACTGTGAGTGCCCAGCACAGCACATGCTGTACCACTGGCAGTCCCTTGGGCTTTGCCAGCAGCTATTTCATCAGTGTGAATTTAAACAACTAATGCTTCAGTGATTAGTCTGCCACAGAGAGGTTTAAGCCAAACTGAGCAGCACAGAGTCTGAATCTGAATGAGAAGGGAGGGAGGAGGGTGTCTGCTGAGTGGAGTCGCTCACAGGCTGGCTGCCCCTGCCATGTAGGAGGCAAAAGAGTGCACCAGGACTTCTGTAGCCTTCAGAGAGGCCCAAGCCTTAATGCTGAAGTCTCTTGTTGCACAGCAGTAAGTCAGCCAAGCAGCCACGTTGGGATGACAGGGACCTACACTGGTGACAGATGGCAGCTGACTTCTTGCAAGGCCATGTCTGCATTTACCAGGGGTGTGGAGGGAGGCAGCAGCAGGGCCCCCAGGCCACAGTTCTCAGCTGCTCAGGGAAGTCCTTCATACAGATCGTGCTGGTAAACTAAACAGAAAGTTACAAGAGAGGGTTTGCTTCTACCCAGGACATCATAAAATTAGCTTTGCCGGAGGTGATATGTATTTTGGGCTTAAAAAAACACCAATTAACAAACAAAAACCCATGCCAGAAGAGTAAATGCCAGCCCCTGAATTGCAAGAGGCTGCAATCCCCACCAAGTGCTTTTGGAGGATGTGTATTGGGAATCCTGTCTGAGGCCACAGCCCAGATGAGGGTTTCTTCCCTGATGAGGTTCCTGGGGGCTCCCATGGCTGTGTTTCCCCCACCCGTATTTCAAAAGATGGGATTTTGTTGTGTGCAGAGGGAAGGATTCTGGGGCAGAAAACCTCCATTTCTTCCAAAGAGCCTCCCCTGCATTGCCCTGGGTTCTAACAGATCTGTCACTCCACCTACTGAGCTTTCAGTATCTCCAGCAATGAAGGCAAACAGTAGTCTCAAAGTAAATTTGAGACACCTCCAGATGCACAGTGTCCACTGAAGACTACGTTTGCTACCAGTTAATGGACCCAGGTGACAGAGGTTCTGGGGAACAGGTGCCCTGAATATTTTACTGCATTGAGGGAGTGTTCACTGCTCACTTCCTCAGGACCACTAAGTGAGCACAAAATTACCTGTACTTTGGAGGCTGGTTTCATTTCCTGCTTGCCTGCAATGACTTGAAAATTTTGATGGACTTTGGAAAGCTTTACCCAGACATTTGGTTTTAATGAATGCATGTAAAACTGCTTTCAGATTGCCAGCTGCGGTCAAAAACCAGCAAGAAGTCAAAGCAGAGCGTTAATGACATTTAGTTGTTTATTTTTGCAACAACAAGATTTTCAGGAGAAAACAAAACACTTTCTCAGTGGAAATAATTAAAACCATGAAAATGACTGCATTTCCCGTGTGACTGACATATTCCATGTGGGAGAAAATGTTTCCCAGCAACAAAAATAATACATTTCAGCAACTCAAACTTTTCTTAGCAATGTACATCCCTTTCCTAAACTGGAACAGGCAAAGGGAACTTCAGCTTACACATTTTTAACAATTCATCACAAGAGTAAAGAACAATCTCCCCTTTCCACTGCACAATGATCTTAAGGGCTTCCATTTTTGGCACCTTATTTGGAAATTCCTAGAAACCACCTGATTTCAAGCAGTGGGTGACATTACTAACTGGCTTCTCCGGGCTCGGTCCTTGCACTGAGAATGTGCACTGCCTCCCAGTTTTATTTCAGATGAACAATTTTCTTTCCAGTGCAAGGGCTGCTCTTTCCATGATTTGTAAAAAATAAAAAGAAGAAAAATATCTGAAGCTAACAGGAAAGAACAGTGTGTGATGACAAACAGCAGACATGTTATTCAGCAACAAAGTACAGGTGGCCCCTTCGGGTTGCCCAGAAGCTAAAAGAGCTTTCCTTTTATTTGTTGGAAAGGCTATGCAGCCATGAAAGTAGAAACCTGAACTAAAATTTACATTTTACTTTGTTTTCTCAGCTCAATTCTATTGATAGTGTATTTTCCAGTCTTCTGTTCTTACTTTCAGTTTGATTTCAAGTTTCTGCCAAAACATAAGTCTTTAGAGTCGCTTACCAAGGCCACATTGTACTTCTAAACAGTACTTTTAAAGAAGACACCAACAGAAGACCAAAGCATTAAATATTTATGCTGTGAGTCAGCAGGGACTCTGGAGGGAGTTGTGAAGTGTGATGAGCTCTGGACTGTGTCTATGATTTGAGTTTTTAAAGCCAGATAAAACTATATTGGTATAAATCAGTGCCTCTCAATGAGTAAGAACATAACAGAAAGAGTATGACTTAGCAAGAAACCACGGGACTCAGAATGAAAAAACTTCTGTTCTCAGTTCTGTCACGGATTTTCTACATGACATCAAACTATATTATTTATTTACTTACTAAGTATTATCCATTTATTGATGTATCCGGAATTTATTCCGTTGCAAAATGACACAAATGCCATAGCCTAAACATTATGTTTATGAAATATATCTTACATTTATAAAAAGCATCTCTGCAAATCTGACTCCTGAATTGCGATTCTTTTGCTGCACAACAGTAATAATGATAATCCTTATATTCAAAGTTCCTGAAGGATGGATCATTTTACTTTCTTGAGGCAGCTCTCTGGTTTTTTCATCCGCTTCTCATTGCTCCATAACTGGAATTTTGGCATATTTTCGTCCTTGTGTGTGGGTATCAATGTGTCAACACTAATGGTAAGGGCTACTCATGCTTTTTTAGACTGATACCTCTTTTTTTAATAAAGAGTATGGTTTTCTTTTGTTTTTTCTCCATTTCTTTCTTGTCTCTCCTCTCCATGCCACTTTCCTTCTTTCATCCTGCCAGCCTTCCTCCTGTTGTTCGAAGCCAGCTATCTCATGAACATGTTCTGCAAATGGCAGACTATTAGTTCTGAGAGCGAATCTCAACAATCAGAGATGAAGGCAAAGTAACTTAAGCTGATACGTCAAGAAAATGCTCTCCATAGTTTGCTGAGAAGCTTTGTTTCTACATTTTCAAATAAATTAATTGGGAGACTTCCACTCTCTTCTTTTTGAGAATCATAAAATCTACAGAAGAAAGATGACCTTATTTACCCCAACTCTGATGAAAGTGGCTTACGAAAACTGATTCAGAAAACTCTTCAACTCTTAATTAATTTTTGTTGGCTTATTGCAAACCTCTCTGTCTCTCCACAGTCCCAGATGTGAGTTATTAGGTCACCAGAAATACAAATACAAATAATGACTAGAGATTTTAGAAGAAATATCCACATCAACCTCACAGATTTTCCAGACAGATTATTCAGCAATTTAATGTGACTATCTTATTTTCTTTATCCAGCCTACTTATGTTTCTAGTACTAAAGTGTTTGGCCAGCTTTGAAAGCAAGGAACTGAGAAGATACCAGTAAAGATGATTTGCACGTGGATAAAATCAACAGGGGAATCTCATGAGAGTGTTGCACTCATACCCCTTGCCTGTCTCCTGACCCTCTCCTGCTTTGGGCTTCTAAATCTTTCCCACTCTTTTTTCTCCCAAAGGGTGTGGCCTTCTGCCCATCCTCCCACAGCACAGCTCTGAAGCCAGGGCTCTTGCTCTGCAGAGCGTCATTAATCTGTTGCCCATCTCAGCATTTCGGATTTGTTGCCTTCTGGCAACATTTCTCCCTGCCTCTTTGTTCCAGCAGGACTCCCTTCCTGGGTAGCCATGACAGGGGCAGAGCAGGTGCAGTCCTGTCCTAGCCTGCCACCACCCTGGCCAGGCTCCTGGCCCTGCTCCAAGGGACACCTTGCTCCTGGCACAGAGCCCCAGCCAAGCGATTGTTCTGAGTATTGTGCACAGGCAAGGCAGTAAGAGGAAAAGAATGGAGAACTGAAAAGCATTGAAGGACACTTCCTTTTCTTCCTCCTTATCCCAGTCATGTCTGTTGTACAGAGTTGTTCTTGCTTGCTTGACTGTTTATTTCTGGTGGGAAGCGGAAAGGGTATTGGGCTGTGAGACCAGGACTCTGTGGCCACCAGCAAGGGTTTCAGTTGCTGCACTTCATAGATCTCTCTACAACTGGCCTGACTGCAGAACCAGCACAGGCTGTTTGTTTTTTCTCTCTGTTTGCCTTTCATTGGCTGGAATCAGCTTTTTTCCAGTTCCTTCCTTTTCTGGGTTCCCAGTTAGCACCAGTAAACACCAGTAACATCAATGCCTCAGATTTTTGCCACAGTTGTGATAAGAGACTCTCACACTGGCTGAGCTGTGGCTTTTCACAATCAACTGAAACTGGTGACACTGCAGCCCATCCTTCATAACAATGCCATGCAAACAGCAGATCTCAGGCTAAAATATTTCACATTTCCACTTACTGGGAACATTGTTTTCCAAAGATCATATTACACTGATACAGTTTTTTGGCACAGGGTGTAACTGAGGGAGCAGGTCGAAGCCCAGGAACCTTCCTGGCACTTCGGCAGCACTCACTCAGCATGGCAAGGGTGCGCTGCCCTTTGGGCAGCCCAAACGCAAGCCCTCAGAATAAGGACGTCTTCCTTCATATTTTCTCTGGCCATTACGGTTTGTACTGTGTCTACTGGCTGCTTTACCCTCCGTGCAAGCTAGGTACGTACCTTCTGAGATTACCCCAGGGGGCAAAGTTAAACCATTGCTGTACCACAGCTGGCATAGATACCATGAAATAAAGGCAGAAATGGAAAGGAAAAATGTATTATTTGACTGGATTTCTTAGTAAACAAGAAGGTAAACATTTAAAATAAGTCTAGGCTCTGGCTTTTGAGGGGACTGAACTCTAGGTGTAAATACACATAAAAGAAATCCCACTGTTTGTCTAAAATACCTTTTTTTTTACTATTAAAAAAAAAAGAATTAAATTCATTATTGTGTTCACTAACTAATACTATTGTATTCCCTTAACATTAATTTCATAAAATCTGTTCATCATAAGATTTGTGAACTCGATGTAAAGCAGCCTTTTCTTTGTATTATTTACTCCTGGGGGTAGTATGCTTCTTGTTCAGGGGAAGGTGCAGTTCCTGACAAGCTTTTAAATTCTGCTAAAGTCTGTCTGTACCAGCAGCTGTATATAATCAGTATATTTAGTTGGAGGACAGCATTGATTTAGGGGTTTTTTGTACAGCTGTGTTACATCTCTTACTTCCACCAAAATCAGTAGTAGGCCATGTCTGATGAGTGATTCAGCAGGAAGAGTGAACCCCAAAGCATCCTCTGAGGCCATACATCTGGGAGCAAAACTTTCCTCACTGTCAAGTTGCCACAGGCAGCTGTGCAGTTCTCTGGCATCTCCAGGACCATTACATGTAAAGGGAGGTGGGAACAGCCATGTATCTATGGAGTTAGCTGAGTTTTCAAAGAGCTTGCACTGAGCAGAGCTGTGGGTTATATGAGGTGTGGGTTGTTAGATGAGGTCAATTACACACCACATTATCACAGAGAAATCTTATCACAGCTGAATTTGATCTATGAAAACATTTCCTTTCCTTCCCCAGCTTAAACAGCCTTTCATTTTTTCCCCCAAAACATACAACTAATTTCTTTAAAAGTTAACATTAGTTTTTGCACGTATCCCATGAGGAAACAACACCTCTCTGGGTGTGTCAAGAAATTGTTAACAGCCCTGACAGCGTCCTGTACCGACTGACACGTGGACATTTTACAAGGAAAGTATGTAACACATGAGAGCAGAGTTAGGCTGACTCATTTAACTACACGTAAAAGGCACTGCCAAAACCTAAACTCCCCAATGGAAGCAGTGGCCCCGTGGCATCCCTGGTGCTCCACTTTCTGAAGCTGACAGCAAGGCAGCTGTCAAATGGAGCAGTTACAGTGTCTTTCATCACATTTTTTCTTGCTAAGCAAACGTCAGTAAAGGGCGTATTATGCTGCTCTACATAAGGAAAAATGTTTAGGAATTCTCCTGTCTGGAAATACTGCAAAAGCTACCAAGTTTCTACCTCTACCTTTCCCTCACATGCTATCTACAGGCATTAGTGTATTACAACAAAAACAAACAAGCAAGCCATGAGAGAGCACAAACAAGAAGCCTGCAGCACTGCCAGATTATACAACAGCGATTCCCACTGGGGGTAACTTGGACAACTTGCCTGATGGAGGCAGCAGGTCTGCTGAGAGCACTTGGAGGCTCTCACACCAGGACTAGCACAGAGCAGGGCAGGCAGCCTCTCACCTGCACCCACCGTAAGCTTTCCCTGCTGCTGCCACCCAGCCTCTGGCCACTGCTGCTACAGAAGCAAGTGAGGATGGAGTGACTCCCAGCAGCGATC